>NC_136809.1:38305080-38315080 GCF_951216825.1 Electrona antarctica
GCTACTGTATAACACTTAGTTTATACTATTTTATATGGGTGGTCCCAACAGGTGTTATGGAATTTCTATCATGCAGTGATATGCAATATTAACATTGTATATTGTTTTTACGTATTTGAGTAAATACTCAGACTACAGACCAGATATTTGCCTCATCACTGTCTGCTTGAACTGCTATATTAGGAGTATGATATCTAGATGGGTCAAGCTGACCAGTTACTGGACACTTGTGTGTCACTGGTCACTACAGGTCTGTGATTTAAATCTGGGACTGGACATACTAGGACACCAACATGATTGAAATAAACAGGGGAAGGAGACTGGACATACTAGAACAGTGGTTCCCAAACCTTTTAGCTCGTGCGTGCGTGTGTGTGCGTGCGTGCGTGCATGCGTGTGTGCATGCAGTGTTTCCTCACGTGCGTGTCCTTGTGCAGGAAGTTCAGACCGTTCTGGTTGACAGAGAGGATGGAGGGGGCGTAGTAGGTGGTGGAGCTGCTGCTATGGATGTAGAAGAAGGAGGACCCGAACATAGGGAATGCACTGACCAGACCTACACACGCACGCAAGACGCGCGCGCACACACACACACACACACACACACACACACACACACACACACACACACACACACACACACACACACACACACACACACACACACACACACACACACACACACACACACACACACACACACACACACACACACACACACACACACACCTTTTCAGCATTCAAATTCAAAAGCATCAAAAGTAGATCTAAAAGCTTGAAACAGCTACAAAATAGACCTGTTGTTACTATACCTAATAATATTACTATACTGTGAGGACATTAACACTTTAGGACAGCAATTTTATCAAGCTCACGTTGTAACCTTTTGACCACAAGCTAGTTGGTAGGTTTGTCCATACTTTCCTAAGGTCTGTTATGGATTATGTGTTAAAAAAAACTATTTGAATCATGTGGATCTCGGTCTTCATGTGCCATGAGATGTGGCCAGCTAGCCTGTGATGTCACGTCAGTCATCTATATAACAAATAATCTATGACTCACACAAATACAAAATCTATATCAAATGGGGATGGCCTATAATGCAATACAAACCGGTGGTCTTTTCTTTATTGTTGCTTTTTTCAAAGATTTCTTTGGGGGGCTTTTATGCCTTTCTTGATTGGACAGTATACTGAGTATAAATGAGGAATGACACGCAGCAAAGGTCGTCGGGACTGGGATTCAAACCCGCAACACACTGTCAGGCTAGTTTAGCAGCATATAGGTGCCCGGACATCTCTACGCCAGTCGTCCGCAGGCCCGGATTAACAATGGAACTTAGTGGGGCTTAAACCCCACGGCCTGCAGCTTGCAGGGCCCTGTGCAACGAGAGACAAATGGTAGGTACAGCAGTGGCTTCCGTCGAAGCCATATTCATAGGTCACTGATTGGAATGTAACGCAACACAGGAACCTCCGCTAGTGTGTTTGGTCGTCCAACAGTTTCTTAACCACTAGGTGGGAGCCTGGAAGGAGACTCAAAAATAGCAGATCCAGTCGGGGAGCAGCAGCGATAGTGCTGGCGGTGGCCACGTGCGCGGTGGTGCGCTGAACGCAGGCGCGTTCATTCACTGGGCGTGCAAACGCAAAATGTGTCATTCTTGATTGAGTTATGTGCGCGCGAATCACATGCACGTGTGCGAAGTGTGCGTTGCATGGGGCCTTTTGATTTGGTGTAGCACCAGGGCCTTAGGAGCTAGGGGTTGATCCGTCACTGGCCGTCCAGGGCCAAACCGATGGTCATTTCTTTAAGTGAAAAAAAAGGTTGTGTGAGGGGGACCTACCCAGGAACTGTGCTCTAGCCTGGTGAGGGCTCAGGGTCTGCACCTGCTGCATGTGTTGTGTCACCATGTTGGCCCACTGCTGTGGAGGCTGCTTCTTGAACAGAGGCGGGGAGATGTACTCTGACAACTCATGGCTGGAGGGGTGGGAAAAGATCAATATAAATCCAGAGGTTTAAGAAGGTTATTAAGTTAACCTTTTGTTTCTTTAAACATTCTTTATATTCTTCATGTTACATGTTTTTCAATTTCTTCCATAGGTTTTTATTCCAAACAAAAACAAAACAACAAATAACATTACATATCAATTGGGAGAGATAAAAAGTGTGTACGTAAAAGATAAAGGTCAGGAGTAAAACAGTGATTTTAGTCAATCAATCCTTGCCTCTACAAAATCTGGTCGCAAAGGCATTAGATATTAATTACATATTCAACCTAATTAGACCAAAACTTAATGAACTCCTCCTTCTGCAGCCGGAGAGAAAGTGATCTGTTCCATAATATAGATTAGATATCATTTACTATATCTATCAATTTTTTATGGTGGGGCCTTGGGAAGTAACCAGGTCCAATTAAGACTTGGTATCAGAACACCAAATAGGTATTCATCAGATCTCCCTGTCTGGAAATGTACATGTCCAAAGAATAATGCAGCAAACTCTTCCAAAATCCCATATATGACATAAGAATTTTCCAGCAGATGTCACTGTTGAGGCCTGTTTGCCTGTTTTCCATTGCAGCTCAAAAGACTTCAGAACACACAGAGAAAACCCCACAGCACAGAAAATCTACTGAATATTCAAAGTTAACCTAAAACAAAAAATAAAAATTAATGAAAATTAATGTCCTGAAACCTTTAAGACCACAAGATCCTAAGGTGCAATAGTGTCATCATAAATACGTGTCATACATATTCTGAAGAACACCTGGAGAGTTGACATTTAGTAATTGGGTCTACGATCAAAATAAGAATATTATAATGGTGTGTAAAAACTAAATCTACAATTTGCCACGGACAAGACCAAGTATTTTGCCACAGAAACATTATTTTGTCCACATATTGATGACCCTTGGGTCCAGCACTGAACCCTACAGGTCTAATGGTGAACACAACACTCATATTGATGACCCCTGGTTCCAGCACTGAACACTACAGGTCTAATGGTGAACACAACACTCACATGCTGGGGTTGAAGACGATGTCTTTGGCTCGGTGCTGCAGGGCGGCTAGCTTGGAGATCTGGTGGAAGCGTTTATCACTCACCTCCCCTCGGGGGAGAACATTCAGGAGGCCCTTACGGTAGTCAGGGAGGATCTGGGTGTACACGCACGCACGCACGCACACACACACACACACACACACACACACACACACACACACACACACACACACACACACACACACACACACACACACACACACACACACACACACACACACACACACACACACACACACACACACACACACGCATGCTGTTATGTGGAGTCTCTGATTAATTCCATTCATCGTTTTTTTTTCTTTTTGTTTTTCAGCGAAATCTTTGGATTCTGGATTCACCATTAGGGATGTTTTACAAACTAAAACTCTCCGTAAGTAAAAGACACCAGTGGGTAGGTAAATAAGATATTTTTTTGAGGTGAACTACTAAAATATGCTCTTACTCAGCAGTATCACACATATGAATGAATTGTGTCGTTTCTAGAATTATTGTTTTTATATTTACGTCTCTGAAGTTGATGGCTAGCATGATTAAGTTCCGTTCTGTTATTGTTGTTGTTAGTAGCTGTCACTGCTGCCAGTGATGTCAAGTAATTAAGTACATTTACTCAAGTCATAGACTGTAAGACTCAAGTACTGTACTTGTAGCCTACCTTTATTTCTACTCCACTACATATCTCAGAGCAGAGGAAAATATTATACTTTTACTTGTATGTTTTAAATTCCAGACTAGGGTGCACTCACACGGTTAATGCAATGCTCTATGCTTGTTGGATGAATGTTGTGTTGTGTCATGGCCGCCCAATGCATTTCCAATGAGGTCATGTTGTGTTGTATGAGGGGGAGGGGCGCATTCGACTGCGCCCCTCCCCCTCATACAACACAATGTTGTGTCAAACCATGTGACCTCCATTGGAAATGCATTGGGCGGCCATGACACAACACAGCATTGATCCAACGAGCACAGAGAATTGCATTAACCGTGTGAGTGCACCCTTAGGCCTCACTCAGACCTTTACAACAGATTGCTGTATGCTTGCTGTATACAAAGGGTGTGACACAGCTTGCCCCAATGCATTTCCAATGGGAGTCACATGGTCTGACACAACACTTGTGTTGTATGAGGGGGAGGGGCGCAGTCGAAACACAGCCGAAAGCCAACAGCTTGTAGTCCAAAATGTAGTCCTCAAACCATGTGACTTCCATTGGAAATGCATTGGGGCGGCCATGACACTCATACAACAAGCATGCAGCAATGCTGCAAAGGTCTGAGTGAGGCCTTACTTGCAACAGAGTATTTCTACATTGCAGTATTGATATCTTTACTTAGGTACAAAATATGAGTACTTTTTCCACCTGTGACTGCTGACTTTCCTCACATGAATCAGAACCCATTGCAATAGATGTCGCGAGTGTGACATCTAGTGGCTGAATGTTGTCTGTTGCATCTTTAACAGCAGATTGTATTTTACTGTAGCTGAGTGTGAGGAGGATGTACTATACCAGGGGTTCTCAACGTTTTTTTCTGGGGACCCCCGGAAATGCTTTGGCCAGGTCTCGTGAACCCCACCCTGTCCCCCTCCCCACCCCCAATACAAATTGACCGCTACAATAACCTTACTGTAATAATAGAGAAAATACATCACAAATAAATACTGAAACCTGATCATTATACTCATTAAGGAAAGTTTATGCATGTACTGTGTGTACTATGTAAACTCTTCATTTCCATTTTCAAGCCATTCAGTTGCAAAAACAATGAAAAAGTTTGTATGTTTTTATTTTAATAATCTGGGGACCCCCAAAATAATTTGGCGACCCCCTGAGAGGTCGCAACCCCCAGTGCATTGTGTATCTGGTTGAAGTGCATTGTGTACCTGGTTGAAGTGCATTGTGTACCTGGTTGAAGTGTATTGTGTACCTGGTTGAAGTGCATTGTGTACCTGGTTGAAGTGCATTGTGTACCTGGTTGAAGTGCATTGTGTACCTGGTTGAAGTGCATTGTGTACCTGGTTGAAGTGCATTGTGTACCTGGTTGAAGTGCATTGTGTACCTGGTGTAAATGCATTGTGTATCTGGTTGAAGTGCATTGTGTACCTGGTTGAAGTGCATTGTGTACCTGGTTGAAGTGCATTGTGTACCTGGTTGAAGTGCATTGTGTATCTGGTTGAAGTGCATTGTGTACCTGGTTGAAGTGCATTGTGTACCTGGTTGAAGTGCATTGTGTACCTGGTTGAAGTGCATTGTGTACCTGGTTGAAGTGCATTGTGTACCTGGTGTAAATGCATTGTGTATCTGGTTGAAGTGCATTGTGTACCTGGTTGAAGTGCATTGTGTATCTGGTTGAAGTGCATTGTGTACCTGGTTGAAGTGCATTGTGTATCTGGTTGAAGTGCATTGTGTATCTGGTTGAAGTGCATTGTGTACCTGGTTGAAGTGCATTGTGTATCTGGTTGAAGTGCATTGTGTACCTGGTTGAAGTGCATTGTGTATCTGGTTGAAGTGCATTGTGTACCTGGTTTAAGTGCATTGTGTATCTGGTTGAAGTGCATTGTGTATCTGGTTGAAGTGCATTGTGTACCTGGTTGAAGTGCGTTGCGACACAGAGCTCGTTGTCGAACTTGAGCACCTGGTTCCAGACAACCCTGCGGAACCAGAAGCTGTAGGTGCTGTCCAGCTCCTCTGCCTCCGTAGCGATGTCCAGGATGTACTCGTTCTTGTTCAGCGGACGCACATTCTGACCTGGACGGACACAACAAGGTTATTATAGGGTAACTTAAAACTATAACCAAAATCATTTTTGTTGCATGATAAATAAATAAAAATTAGTTACTTGTATTGTGGGGTTTACAAAACTGACGAAAAGAGAACATATCCTTAGTTTTAGTTTGAACAAATCAGGCAACAAAGTCTTATGCACACCTGAAAGGCTCAGAGACGGGTGTGTAGGCAGGGCTCAAAGTATTCAAAATATTGCACATAAAGTGCACAAAGACCCGCACACCGTCTGCACTTGCAATATGAACACTTTTTGGGATAGTTTGAACAAATCAAACAGCAGATCTACAAGCTCACAACTAATTCAAACTCAAATGAAAATGGCTAGTGAAAACAAACAAAAATAAAATAAAAACAAATAACAAATGCAAACCTTGGGACAGAATTAATGCGCCAAACCACACAATCATGCATGTGATGATCTTTGCACTTTCCAATTTTTTGGAGCTTGTGTGTGCATGTGTTTTACTGCATTTATTGAAAGACCACTATGTAAATGTATGAAGAGAATGACCTCTGTTGGTGACCAGAAAGATAGTGTATTCGTCCATAGCCTCCAGTTTCTGTGTGCTCATCTCGTAACATAGTTCCTCGATCACGTCCAGAGCAACCTGAACAGCAGGACAACATTTAAAATGTAGGTGTTTAACAGACACTCATAATTAATTTAGAGTAAGCAAGGTAAGCAGTAAACACAATGTAATCCATCAAATGCATCGAGACAGTGTGTGCCATAGTAATCTAGGAACATAGGTACACCAAGAACCTAGCATCATCAGCCCGAAATCATAATATCAAAAATAAATAATATGTACATTGAAACTATACAAACTATAGTACGCCATGTCAACAAATGAACCTGGCATCTGTCTACGTACCATGCTACAGTATCTAAATAAGACAGATACTGTCTGTCTTATTTAGATAAGACAGTAAATAAAAAATCAAGGCTAGGGCAAGTATTACGGGCTAAACAGTGGACAATTGAGACGGAGTCTGCAACTGTAAACATTAGCAGAGCATGGACAGCAACATATAGACTCTTGTGGATGTAACATTAACACGCCAGCATGAACAAGCGCTCCACTATCCGTATGGACTTACGGAACATGTTTTGACTTTCAGGTGACGCTCGATGCCTCCAGGGAAGAGGAACAGCTGTCGCTTGGAGCTCCGTCCTGCCTGGAGAGAAACACACAGACGCACACACATACGCGCACACACGCACGCACGCACGCGCACACCCACACCCACACACACCCACACCCACACACACACACACACACACACACACACACACACACACACACACACACACACACACACACACACACACACACACACACACACACACACATCATCCAGGTGCCAGTTAGAAATAGGAAAGCCTAAACATTTTGATTGATAAGATATAAAAGAGGTTATTGTACTGGGAATGGTATTACTCACCAGCATAGCCTGCAGTTCCATGCTGTTGGGAGGAACGGTACGGCCACCATATTGGAAGGTTTTCTTCAGGTTTTGCTCACATGCTTTCGCGATCCCTGCACACAGGAAATCGTGTTGACATCACAAGTAAGTGACACATCACATAAGTGATATTGTCGGGTGGAAAACTCATTATGTTACTTTTCAGGATTCAAATAAAAAAACAGCAAAAGTAACAGCTCAAAACGAGTTTCGAGCTTGCAGACCTTCTGGTGCTTTTGTGTGACGCTGTTAGTATGATCAAGTAAAGGGGCTCCGATTTATGATTTTGCCGGTGGGTGCTGCAGAAGCACCGTTTGAACCGTTGGTCTGAACAGTGCTTCTGTAGAGGACCAGTTCTGGTCAAAATACATTGGCTTTTAAAATGTTGTAGACATGATAAAGTACTTGGATTTTATTCCCTCTCCTCCATTATTTTTTGAATGCTCGGATCGTTCCTGCTTTTCAAGTTTTGAACAGGTATCCATATGGAGATCTAAGGGTTTGAGGTCAGATGTAGAGTTGCTGGCCAATATTGATGACAACTAAAGGGCAGCGCTCTGTGGATGCGTCCAGCCTCGACATTTCTAACATAAAAATCACACCCGTGTGAAGTGAGGGGCGCTAATACATTAAAGTCTAACTAATGTTGATGTAATGGTGATATAAAACAAACGGTGCAAACACAAACATTAAACGCCATTAATATAACGATAAAGAGACAATATGACGTAAATGGCACATTATGACATTATGTCAATGGCGTTTACAAAACAAACATTGAACTAAAGACAAACATTAAACCTGTGTATAGGAGGGGCTAGCGCCCCTCAAAAACATTAGGGTAGCCTACACTAAATGTCCGGGTTCACAATGGGGCTCTATGGGCTGGCAAGTAGACTAATTTACTTAATAATTTAATTTACTATGACATCAGGGATCTCCATCACTGATGATGTCACGTGATGTCACGGGACCTGGGCACCATATATGGGGGCTTTCCCATGTATGGGGATTTTGAGTGAGTACACTGACGGGCAAAAACGTACGATTTCACAGTAAATGTGACCTGCGGTCTAGAGTAAGTGTACTAATGGGTTCCTACCCTGATAGAGAGCTCCACCTCCACGGAAGGCCTGGGCCAGGAACTTCAGCAGATAGGGCTTCAGGACCTCAGTACAGCGATGGAAGGCTGTCAGGATGTACAGCAACCTCCAGCCCCGCTGGCAGCTGTCCCTGCACAACACAATTTACAATTACGAGTTACAATTTAATCTAGAGGTAAATTAAATTTACATGGTCATGTAAAAATTCTGCACACTAACTTTGTAAAGCTCCCAGTCAAGGCTCCACTATAAAATAACGTTTCGACTTCGTCTTCATCAGTAGTAAATATACAATGTAATACAATAAATACATCAAATGCATAGATAGTAATCTAGGTCTAGAATCATAGGTAAACCAAGAACCTATCATCATTCTAAACAATATAATATGAAACAAATCTATAATCTGTACAAAAGTATACAAACTATAGGATGACAGGTCTACAATACAAATTGTGGCATCTGTCCACATAACATACAATATCAATACGGTACCTAGGGTGCCGATTTGATTTATATTGCGATTCTTAATTACATTGCAATTTGATTTTATATTACAATTTATTGCCAAGTTACTTAAAACAATTCTAAACAATAGAGGGTATGCGCATGACATCATCATACCTGGAAGTTATGCGGGAATGCCCACTGAGTGGCGAAAAAACTACTTTCTGGCCTTGACAGCCCATTCATCCAAACAGAAAAGTCCTGTCTGATTGCATTAAACAATGTTAAACTCACCAACATTGCAGCTGTACGAAAAGCTTGAATTATCCTCTTTCTATCTGCAAAGTTATTGTTTCATAAAAATCCACCATAGAAACGTTGTGAGCTACTTTCTGTCAAGAAATGCCCTGCATTTGATTATTTTTCTAAGTGTCAGAGTTTGGAAGTGCTTGTTTTCAATAACACAACATTTTGCTGCCTCCTGCATTATGTGACATTTAGAAACAGGTGGTACGCAGGACGGTTGAGTGATTTCCAACGAGCGCTTCCGAACTCCAACACTCCATGCTGCTCAATGTTTTGCCACTCAGTCTAGATGAGGGGGGCGTGTCCTGATGGGAAAATCATGCATGTGCATACTCTCTATATAGACCATAAAATGTTCAATCATACTAGAATATTTTAAAACAATTCTAAACAATATAGACCATGACAAGTTTGATCATACACTTCAATGTACAGTATGTGTGTGTGTGTGTGTGTGTGTGTGTGTGTGTGTGTGTGTGTGTGTGTGTGCGCGCATGCGTGTGTGTGTGTGTGTGCGGCGTGCGCGTGTGCGTGCGTGCGTGCGTGCGTGCGTTATATAATGTGTTAAACTTACGACTTGGAGCTGGTGTTGGCGGTGAGCTGTTTGAGGAGCTGGCAATACGCTTCATCTTTCATCAGGCTGAACTCTCCTATTAGCTGGGAACAAACACAAGCAGTATAAGACATTAAAGCTAAAAATATAACACAAAAAATGTCCTGCCAACCTTTTCCATTGTGAATAAGTTCATGTACATGTGTTGCCTATATTCTGTACATTTAGGGCTTTTATTTTATTTTATTACCTTCAGAAAGGTGCTGATGACTTCCTGGTCTGTC
>NC_136809.1:38320080-38360080 GCF_951216825.1 Electrona antarctica
GGCCATATTCACTCACTTTCACTTCCGTTTTCCCGGCTCGCAGACCTCCATTTTAAGAAACGGCTTATGTTAGTTAGCATTAGCTCACACTGTTTATCTTTCGCCAGAAACGTTAATATTTCAATCGCAATGCGTTGGAAAATCAGATCCGAACCTCGAATGGATGACCAAAACCACGGACAGCAATCCTATTTTAAATGGGACTCTATGGGATGTGCACGTTTCTTGGTGCTGGGGGTATGCAAGGTGTAGCCTAGTTAGTGTTAAAAGTAGATCACGTTTCTTGGTGCTGGGGGTATGCAAGGTGTAGCCTAGTTAGTGTTAAAAGTAGATCACGTTTCTTGGTGCTGGGGGTATGCAAGGTGTAGCCTAGTTAGTGTTAAAAGTAGATCACGTTTCTTGGTGCTGGGGGTATGCAAGGTGTAGCCTAGTTAGTGTTAAAAGTAGATCACGTTTCTTGGTGCTGGGGGTATGCAAGGTGTAGCCTAGTTAGTGTTAAAAGTAGATCACGTTTCTTGGTGTTGGGGGTATGCAAGGTGTAGCCTAGTTAGTGTTAAAAGTAGTTTTTCTGTGAAAACGTTTCATATTGATAAAGTACATTAATTCCGACAAAGGCAGACAATGGTTGGATTTGAATTGATGGAACACTCTGTCAAAGGCATCAAATGTGAAAAAACACACAAAAGCCAGAGTATGACCCCATCTGTCTGGAGTAGCCTCGGAAACCCAGACGTTTTGTTTCCTGGAAGAAAGAAAACGTCTGGGTAGTCTGGAGTGGAGATGAATGCATACAGAAGCATGCAGTAGACAAATTACGTTGAAAGGAAGAAGATCAAAGCAAGGCCATTACAATACAAAATTAAAGCGTGGACATAAGTCTGCCATTTGGATACATTTCTCAGTTGTTATTGACATAGATGGGAACAAATTGGACTTTGTTTAATAGTTGCTACAAAAAGTTCAAAGAGAAAGCACTTCTTGTTAACAAGATACAACAGTAATGAGATGCACTTTGATATGGAGATTCGGGCATAATAGACTTGTTGTTGCCGGGAAAAAAAGCTTTTTCAACAGCAGCTGATTTTATCATGGCTACTCTGTCCGTGGTTCTGAAACGGTCAAAGACTGTCTGTCTGTCTGTCTGTCTGTCTGTCTGTCTGTCTGTCTGTCTGTCTGTCTGTCTGTCTGTCTGTCTGTCTGTCTGTCTGTCTGTCTGTCCCCTTCTCCCCTCGCACAACTTTTGCTCGTGCATGTATCTTGTCTGCCTGCAGGTAGTATCTTTGGCCAGTAGGGGGTAGGGTACGATGGCTTCAACAGGTGTTTTATAAGCGTTGCTATACGACTCACCGAAGTCTGGAGTATCTCTCTTCAGGTCTTCCAGGAACACCACCTTCTTCCTCACCACACAGCCATAGTTATATCCTGGAACACAACACGCACGCACACGCACACGCACACGCACACACACACACACACACACACACACACGTCACACACACACACACACACACACAAACACACACCTCTTTTCAGCATTCAACAGCTACAAAATAGACCTGTTGGTTCCAGTCGTAGACTCAAGAATGAAAGTTAACGCTGAGTATTTTAGTGTGTGTGATGTCATCAGTGTGTGCACTGTGGTGACCTCTCACCTTTCTCCAGGCCGTCCATGACCTGCAGACTGATGATGTCACCTTTGTAGAAGGTGAGCAGCGAGCGATCGTCTGTCACAAAGTTACGCTCTGCTATCACGTAGTCAGAGTCCTGGGAAACAGCGGACACACACAAATACAACATTTTAACATAACCCTGTAACCAAGACCATGACAAATAAACTGTTTCCACAGAGTGGGGTCCCCCACTTTGAGAACCTCTGGCTTAATAAACTGTTTACACAGAGACGGGTCCCCCACTTTGAGAACCTCTGGCTTAATAAACTGTTTACACAGAGAGGGGTCCCCCACTTTGAGAACCTCTGGCTTAATAAACTGTTTACACAGAGAGGGGTCCCCCACTTTGAGAACCTCTGGCTTAAGAAACAGACGTGTACATGAAGTGTACAGTATGTCATGACTGAAACAATAAGGTTGCGTATAGGGATGTCCCGATACACTTTTTTCGTTCCCGATCCGATCCCGATACCACAATTTCTGTGTTAGCCGATACCAATACCGAATTCCGATACCAGAGAATAATATTTATAACAATAAAAAAGAAGAAGATTACTTATTTTATCTTGTGTTGTATAGCAGACTCCTCATTCAAATGTGCACTTGCAGTTTGGGCAACTCGAAAGCAAACTCCACATGCCCCAACATTTTATTTACCTGCCATATAGTGTCAACACCTTACCCCTGTGTCGGTGGTTAGACTGGCATATTCGCCGATACCGATATGACCCGATATGACCAAAAAGGGCCGATACCGATACTTTTCCGATACGATACAGTATCGGGACATCTCTAGTTGCGTATATACAAAGTGGCCGAAATGAGTTCTCAGACGGTGACCGGCATCTCCCTCCGGTTGAAGATGGATGGATGTTTGAACGTACCTTCTTGATCTCATTGATGAAGGTGTCGATGATGTGCTTGACCTGCGGAGCCTTGGCTGAGAACAGGATGAGCTTCTCATTGGTCAGGTTGAACTCCAGCATGTTCTCCGATGGGATGGTCACAAACAGGATGTCAGCGTAACTATGGAAACACAATGTATGGGAGCAACTATCAGGAAGAAGGACCAACAAGCATACCGTACAGGCAGAAACGTCTTAATGTATGGGAGCAACTATCAGGAAGAAGGAACAACAAGCATACCGTACGGGCAGAAACGTCTTAATGTATGGGAGCAACTATCAGGAAGAAGGAACAACAAGCATACCGTATGGGCAGAAACGTCTTAATGTATGGGAGCAACTATCAGGAAGAAGGAACAACAAGCATACCGTACGGGCAGAAACGTCTTAATGTATGGGAGCAACTATCAGGAAGAAGGAACAACAAGCATACCGTATGGGCAGAAACGTCTTAATGTATGGGAGCAACTATCAGGAAGAAGGAACAACAAGCATACCGTATGGGCAGAAACGTCTTAATGTATGGGAGCAACTATCAGGAAGAAGGAACAACAAGCATACGGTACGGGCAGAAATGTCTTAATGTATGGGAGCAACTATCAGGAAGAAGGACCAACAAGCATACCGTACGGCCAGAAACGTCTGATTTCCATATTTTAACTTTTGGTGTTTTTTCATAAATTAATGCAACAGTCTCTGACCTTTTTGAGGCAGCCTAGTATCTCAAGACAGACTGTTGATATTATATAATATTACATATTACCCCCCCCCCCCCACCCGCAAAAAAAGGAATGCACAACAACACAATTTGTTAAGTCAGCTTCTTTTAGAACTGAATCCAATTGTTTTGAATAACAATATTAAGAAGAAGAGTCACCAATCAGCCAAATAGGCTATAAAATAATAAAGCAGCAATCTCTCTCTACCTTTTAAATTAAATGTTTTCAAACGGCAGCCAACAAAACAAAAACAAAAAAGTAATATCTAATATTACAAAGTAAATAGTAATAATATTACTGTTTTGGCAGAGTAATAACAGAGTAATAACTTACTTACTCGTTACTGGGAAAAGTAATAATATTACAGTAATATGTAAATAGTAACTCGTTACTGCCCAACACTGCTCACACATAACCATAAACTCACCCGATATGCCCATGACTCAGATGTCCAGGGCCACAGATTTGACCACTATGCCCATATATGGTCTGACAGGAAAGAGATCTCCATATATGAGTAAATTGGTCGGATCTGTGGTGCAACCTCTAGTATTTCAAATAGGGCTTAAGTGGTTAATTCATAATGTACCCTTTTAGTCCACTTGCCAGAATATGAACCGTGGCATTTTGAGTACCGTAACGTTTTATGTTAGAAATGTTGAGTATGGGTCCCCAACATCTAGAAACTGGCGGATGCTAACTTGCATATGTTGAGCAATCTTCATAATTGCCATAATATGTGACCATACCATTAGCAATCTATATAAGGCAAAATCTTTCAAAATGTCATCATGCTTTAAGTGTGTCAAACTAGGGGGTTTTCTTGATGCTGAATCCATTCCAAGCATTAGTTTTGCACAAAAAACACTCCTTGGGCTAAAAAAAACGGCCAAAGGCATCATCTTAAATGTGATGAGGTCAGCACATTTGGGCAAGTGGATATGGCTGTGTTAGCATCCAACTTTCCACTCGGCACATAATTCACATGGCTCCTCAAAGATACACCTGCCAAGTTTGAAGTCAATCAGTCAGACGGTTCTCGAGATATGCGGTGGACACACGGAGGGACAGAATAGTCATGGTTTCCCCTTGCTGCCGACCCACCTGAAAAAGTTACATCGAGCCTCTGGATTGGAGGCGTGGCCCTGAGGACGGGCACACACAAAGAACTGCCTGCCCATGTTAGGCCCCTCCCTCTTTACCGTACGGAGGACGCACGGCTCCCCGTGAACCTTACAGGACGGCGGCGGCGGGGGCCCATGGAACATTGATTTCCAGAACGTCAGCGACTTAGACGTCATGGGACCACCGGTGGTCAAACACTCTATTGTTGTCTTTGTCCCCGTTAGTTTGGCATGAGATGCAACGTTGGAGTCCTCGCTCGTGATTGAGGGGACCTTCCGCTGATCAGTGTGCAGGAATGTTGGGGAGTTTCGTGAAGAGGTCACTCGATGACTGGCAGCTACGTTGGTGGGCTTGGGTTTAAAGAAGGCAAAGAGGCTGTCCTGTTGTGGCTTTGCAAGAGGTTTTGACGTTTTGCCTTTCTTTCCCTTTGGGATGACGGACTCCACCGTAAATGTTCTTTTCTTTCTGTTAAGGCTCCCCGCTGCTCCGAGCGGGTTCATGTTCTCTCTCCTCCTCTTTTCGGCCTCTTGTGATCCGGGCAACGGGTCATTAATGGCCTCAGTTTTAGCCGATTGTCGGTCCACCTTTGTGAGAAAGCGAGAGAGCTTTTGCTGTTTTCCTGCAAACTCTGGTAGGTGTCGAGTGCAGAGGGGAGGGGTCTGGGAGCTGGGAAGAAGCGTGCAGCTGAGCTCCCCCCAGACCGGACAATGGTCCGAACCCTCCACCTCAGGCATGATGTCTGCCGCCACAAGCTGCTCCGTGGCCAGTGAGCGGTCAGCAAATATATAGTCGATGCGAGTGCCGTAGTTGGTCTGCCGCGCCCCAGTGAGTGTGCACCAGTGAGTGAAAGCGCCAGAGCGAGTTGGGTGAAAATGACGAAATGTGTCCGCAAATTTTCCACCTTGGCTCGAATCTGATGAAGTCTCCCCCGACTCTTCCTCCTCCACACTTATGTTTTGTTTACTCTCATGGTGTAAAAAGCCATTCAGCCATTTTCTCCCAGGGTTCTCTTCAAAACCACCAGTATTGTCGGGGTCACAGTGGTCTATCGGTCGGTGGGCTATGTTCAGATCTCCTAACACAATGACGTGGCTTCCAGACTTCAGTAAAGCTTCGGCACGACACTGAAGCAACTTGTAGAAACGCATTTTGAAATGTTTTCGCTCTGGCTTTTCGGGGTTGCCTCGCGGGCAGTACACGTTAATTACAGTAACCGTTTGTGTTTGGTTTTGATATGCGGTTCTGTGCTGTGTGATCATGGCTCGTCCTTCGTTGTCCAAGAGCCGCAGCTCCTCTGCGAAGAACTCCTGATGGTCACCATAGCAGCCGACAGAGCCTTCACGGTTGGTCAGCGAGCCGCTGAGACCCTCTTCAGCGGCGAACGGCGTGGCGACATCCTTACAGTACGTAGCCACTCCCGCATAGCCGCTGCGTCCACGACTGAAGCTGAAATAGGAGCTGTATCCATCAACAATGGCACTTCTTTCGTCCAGTAGGTCTCTTGTCACCTTGGTCTCCTGTAAGCAGACAATATCTGCATCCAGTGAATCGAGAGCTTGTTTAATTCCTCCTTTAAACGTCCTGATGCCGTTTATGTTCCAAGTGACAATCTTCATTTCACACCTAAACTTTATTGCATTAATTGCAGGAGCAAAGATGCTCTGCAGGAGCAACGTACCCTGCAAGAGGCTTTTTAAAAATCTATCCCAGTCCCGCTAAAGGGGATGTGAATATGAAGGACCTTCAACAGTTTATTGGAACTACCATCATGGCTGCTCTCTCAAAGATTGAAGCTTTTCTCCAGGAAGATGTTTCTTCTCACTAACACTTAGCCAAAGTGGTGCAACTGTATAGTTGGCTACCGCCATGACATGGTGGGTAGACATTTTCAAACAACTCATACAATGGTGTTATAAAGGTCTGTGCCTGTTACCCCTGTTGGCAAATATGATGTCTAAATATGGACATCCTCCACCACACCACGGTGACATCATAGGAAAATGCCCAAATATGGATTTCTACAACACGGTGCTGACATCACAGAACAAATTATATAAAACACTCACAGCAGTCTATTATTCACACTGCTTTCATTGAGGTTAGCAAGTGTTAGTGCTCTGAGATGATTTAGTTCGTTGCTATCAACAATTGATTCATTGACACATTCTATGTGAAGACCTCGCGATGGAGGCCAGCAATGCCGGAGAGTTCGGCTGCACACTCCAAGAGCTGCGCTCTCTCATGGAGCTCAGAGGTGCTGAGGCTCTGAGCAAAGTCAAGGAAACATACGGGGACATTCACGAAGTCTGCAACCGGTTGAAGACGTCACCTACGGATGGTCTTAGTGGGCAGCCCGCAGACATTGAGAAGAGGAAAAAAGTGTTTGGGCGGAATTTAATAACGCCAAAGAAGCCAAAAACCTTTTTCCGGTTATTGTGGGAAGCACTTCAAGATGCAACTCTAATTATCCTCGAGGTGGCAGCCATAATTTCATTAGGACTTTCTTTTTATGTTCCTCCAAATTCCAATACAGAATATTGTGGAATCGCAGCTGGTGGCGTAGAGGATAATGGTGAGTCAGTGGCGGGCTGGATCGAGGGCACAGCCATCCTCCTATCCGTCGTCTTTGTGGTGTTTGTGACCGCTTTCGTCGACTGGAGGAAAGAGAGACAGTTCCGGGGGCTCCAGAGCAGCATAGAACGAGAGCAGAAATGTACTGTCGTCCGTCACGGACATGTCCTCCAGATCCCTGTTGCTGAGATAGTGGTTGGTGACATTGCTCACGCTAAATACGGTGACCTCTTACCTGCCGATGGCATCCTCATCCAGGGGAACGATCTAAAGATAGACGAGAGCTCTCTCACTGGAGAGTCGGACCATGTCAAGAAAACCCAGGAAAAGGATCCCTTCCTGCTGTCAGGAACCCATGTGATGGAGGGCTCAGGGAGGATGGTGGTCACTGCCGTTGGGGTCAACTCTCAGAGTGGAATCATCTTTACCTTGCTTGGATGTGCTGAGGATGACAATGAAGAGAAGCAGAAAAAGAAGCAAAAGAACAAGAAATGGGACGTATCAGTGGAAAACCACAAGAAAGACACCCAGAATGGTTCTTCTATGATGATGCAGCGTCTGAACGTTGATGAAGGGGCTGACACTGAGGACAAGAAGAAGGCCAACCTGCCAAAGAAGGAGAAGTCAATTCTCCAGGGCAAGCTTACCAAACTAGCTGTCCAGATTGGCAAAACAGGTCTGTTCATGTCAACCATCACTGTCATCATCTTGTTTTTGCGTTTTTTGGTGGACAGCTTCGGGATCCAGGGCTTACCCTGGCTGACTGAGTGCACACCGATCTATTTCCAGCTCTTTGTCAAGTTCCTCATCATCGGTGTGACTGTTTTGGTGGTGGCTGTGCCAGAGGGTTTGCCTCTAGCTGTCACCCTCTCCCTGGCTTACTCTGTCAAGAAAATGATGAGGGACAACAATTTGGTACGTCACCTGGATGCGTGTGAAACCATGGGCAATGCCACTGCCATCTGTTCTGACAAGACAGGCACACTCACCATGAACCTCATGACTGTGGTGCAGGTCTACATTGCAGAGGAACACCACAAGAACATCCCTGAACCTGAGAACATTCCCACCTCCACCTCAGAACTCCTGGCCCAGGGAATTGCGGTCAACTGCGCCTACACTTCCAAGATTATGTCTCCAGAAAAGGAAGGCGGTCTGCCGCGGCAGGTGGGTAACAAGACCGAATGTGCTTTGCTGGGCTTTGCCACCAACCTAGAGCTTGACTACCAGGCGATCCGCAATGAGATCCCAGAGGAGAAGCTGTACAAGGTATACACGTTCAACTCTGCACGCAAATCGATGAGCACAGTTCTGAAGAAGGCTGATGGCAGCTATCGCATGTTCAGCAAGGGAGCCTCAGAGATCCTGCTCAAGAAGTGCTCCACGATCCTGACTGCCAGTGGGGAGTCCACGGTATTACAGCCGCAAGACAGAGGCAACATTGTGGAGAATGTGATCGAGCCCATGGCCTCGGAGGGCCTGAGAACCATCTGCATGGCATACAGGGACTTTCCTGCCTCAGAGGGCGAGCCCAACTGGGACAATGAGAAAGACATACTGACTGGACTCACTTGCATCTGTGTCGTTGGCATTGAAGACCCTGTCCGACCAGAGGTCCCAGACGCCATCAAGAAGTGCCAGTCGGCGGGCATCACAGTACGGATGGTCACGGGAGACAACATCAATACAGCCCGAGCCATCGCCATCAAATGTGGCATTCTGGAGCCTGGTGATGACTTCCTGTGTTTGGAGGGTAACGACTTCAACAGGAGGATACGTAACAAGAGTGGCAAGATTGAGCAGCATCTCATAGACAAAATCTGGCCCAAGCTACGAGTACTGGCGCGTTCCTCACCTACGGACAAGCACACTTTAGTCAAAGGGATCATTGACAGCACAGCATTGGAACAGCGGCAGGTGGTGGCAGTAACGGGCGACGGCACAAACGACGCGCCCGCCTTGAAGAAAGCCGACGTCGGGTTCGCCATGGGCTTGGCCGGCACAGACGTTGCTAAAGAGGCCTCCGACATCATCCTGATCGACGACAACTTCTCCAGCATCGTCAAGGCCGTCATGTGGGGCCGAAATGTCTATGACAGCATCTCCAAGTTCCTCCAGTTTCAGCTGACGGTGAATGTGGTCGCCGTCATCGTCGCCTTCACCGGGGCCTGCATCACGCAGGACTCTCCGCTGAAAGCGGTCCAGATGCTGTGGGTCAACCTGATCATGGACAGCTTGGCGTCCCTGGCCCTGGCCACCGAACCCCCCACGGAGGCCCTGTTGCTGAGGAAGCCCTACGGCCGCGACAAGCCCCTCATCTCCCGTCGGATGATGAAGAACATCCTGGGACAGGCAGCCTACCAGCTCGTCATCATCTTCACACTGCTCTTCGCCGGCGACACGCTCTTTGACATTAAGAGCGGGAGGGACGCAGCTCTCCACTCCCCGCCCTCGCAGCACTACACCATCGTCTTCAACACCTTCGTCCTGATGCAGCTCTTCAACGAGATCAATGCCCGCAAGATCCACGGCGAGAGGAACGTCTTCGCAGGGATCCTCAACAACGTGATCTTCTGTGCCATCCTCCTCGGCACCTTCGTCGTCCAGGTGATCATCGTGCAGTGGGGCGGGGAGCCATTCAGCTGCGTGGGCCTGTCTGTGGCCCAGTGGCTGTGGTGCACACTCCTGGGCATGGGGAGTCTGCTGTGGGGCCAGGTGCTCGCCTCCATCCCCACTGGCTCTCTGTGGTTCCTCAAGACGGCGGGCCACGGCACCAAGAAGGAGGAGATCCCCGACGAGGAGCTGGAGGACATGGACGACACAGAGATCGACCACTCCGAGCGAGAGCTCCGCCATGGTCAGGTCCTCTGGTTCAGAGGGCTCACCCGCGTCCGGACCCAGATCCGGGTGGTGAACGCGTTCCGTACCTACGAGAGGACGGGGACACATGCGCCACGGACCTCCATCCATAACTTCATGAGCGATCCGGACTTCCGGATAGAAGACTCAGAGCCTCACATGGACGATATTGGTACTAAGGATGATTTCCCCAGCACCATGTCCACCAAACCGTTCCCTGTGACTGTTGATGGGGCTACAAATTGAGTGCAAATTGAAATCAATGTTAATGTTATGAACGTAGAATAGGGATGCTCAGGTTCATGTTGGTTAAAGGGAGTTTAACCAACATGGCCAACAATTAGGCAAGGTTTCAGCCCCCAAACATGATGTCACAGGGACATACAAAAGCAAACATAAAAAGTCCATAGAATTGGCTGCCAAAAAGCTATGCACTATGCAGGTACACTGTTGATTTTTACTTATTTTTATTCACTGCCATGCACGTTACGGGACATGAATGTAGTGCATGTGTTACAAATATTATAAGTCCATAGACGTGGCTGCCACGTGACATCACGACAGTCATGTTTAGTGCTCTAAACAAACATGAAAAGTCCATAGACTTGGTTGCCATTCGATTTTCATTAAACATGCTCAAAACAAACTTGGCTGCCATATGATGTAATGTCAAAAGAGGTGCTAGCACCCTCAAAAAGTAATAAAATAAAACAATGTGTGCACACAAGAGATTTGGTGTTCATTAGTCATGTGGTTTGAGAGATTAGCTCTAGACACACAGACAAACGAGTCTCTTACGTCTACTCCTGCAGATATTTTTCTTCATCTTTGTCCGTAAGACTCCTTTCACCGGCATAAATGACTTATGACTGATTTGTTTTACAGTAGAGTACTGGGAAAAACACAGAAGGATTGCATTTTCTAAGAATAAGTGCAGAGGAACACTCACTAAAGAAAAATCTAATATATATACACCAGACAGTGGTTCTCAACCTAAGGGGCGGGACCCCACATGATTTTGGGGGGTCCCCAGATGACAGTAAAGTGACAATTTATGGACTTTTAAGACCTTTTTAATACCTACAAAAAATAAATGAAACACCATTACTGCATCTATAAAGTAATCAATTATATACTATAATAAAATAATCACACCCATGTGAAGTGAGGGATGTTCTTTTCTCTTAACATCATCATGATGTAAAATATACATTTGCTCAGACACTATGGTGTAAAAATTGTCCATTTATTGGCAATGGGAATTTAATGTTTATGTAGGACAAATTTTGTGCACACACACCAAGAGCTGGATATACTGTAGGAGTGGCTAGCGCCCCTCAAAAACTGGTCAAACATTAGCCACAAGAAAGAGGCAAACATTGCCTCAAACAATGCCTAGATTGAGCTTGAGCTTGTAGATCTGCTATTTTCACAATATATGGAACGCTTCAACTCCTACAATTCCAAGTGCTTGTCAGGGTGGGGGGTCCACAGTTCAAACATGAACTGGGATTCAAACAAGAACTGGGGCTGTGACTGGCCGGTCACAGCCTGAAAAGGTGGAGAACCACTGATATAAAACAGAACAATGTTTACAAATAGGTATAAAAAAGAACGGCGTACATACGTATATGCCCGTAACACTCTGAAGTAGTCTGAGGCTGCAGCGCCGCTCTTGACTGTCTTCAGCAGCTTGATGCCACTGTGAGACACGGACAGGACCTGGACACCTGTCCCCACACTGCCCTGCACGCACGCACGCACGCACGCACGCACGCACGCACGCACATAAACACACACACACACACACACACACACACACACACACACACACACACACACACACACACACACACACACACACACACACACACACGTACGTAAGTATTACTATGTAATATTTACTCAACGTTTTAGGACAGTGTTTTTTATAAATGACAACTCTCTTTTGTTGTTGTCGCTATTTCTAACCCTGACTAAACTCTGTCTCACACGGAGAAAAAAAAGACGATCTACAAGCTCACAACAACGCGTCACAATGCACCGGGTTGTTAGCTTGTAAATCAGCTATTTTCAGTGCACGACTATGGCACGCAAGTATAAATCATCTTTTCTTCTGGGGGTCCCTGGCACGAAGAAAGTTATGGGGGGACCGTGGCCATATACAGTACATATAATTTTGGGGGTCCTTGACACGTAAAAGTGTGAGAACCAATGCTGTAAACACTCAGCTCACCGAGGCAGGAAACAGACGAGAGAAGTAGATCTCCCAGGTCTCTCTGGCCGCAGTGACGATGATCTTCTTCACCTCCTCCACTGGCTCTGTGTTCTGTTGAACTCCATGTTTAGCTAACGCACACGCACGTGCACACACACACACACACACACACACACACACACACACACACACACACACACACACACACACACACACACACACACACACGTCATACCATGTTTAAACGTCGGTGCTTATAGGAAGTGTAGATGCATCTTGAATACAAACATCTATTTGACCTACCAAACAAAGACTTCATTTTCTGCCTTTCGTCCTGGGTGATGCGAACACATGCCATCGATAGAGTGTCGTTCACTATCTGGAGGAGAGGAGAGGAGAGGAGAGGAGAGGAGAGGAGAGGAGAGGAGAGGAGAGGAGAGGAGAGGAGAGGAGAGGAGAGGAGAGGAGAGGAGAGGAGAGGAGAGGAGACTGTTTCTGTGACCGGTGTAACTTGCAGTACAATAAGAATAAATTAAACCTTGAACGAGAGATAATTTATGAACATTGATAGGTAAATTATTATCCACCTTTACATTCATATCATAATCCTTAATAATGTACCTGTTTGAAAATGAGGTCAAGCACCAGAGGATGGTTGAAACTGTCTTTGGGATAAAACACCTGGAGATGAGAAAACAGTCACTTTACTGTAGCATGACAATCGTGTGTGTGCGCGGCGTGCGTGCGTGCGTGTATGCACATGCGTGCGTACGTGCGTGCATGCGTGTGTGTGCGCGGCATGTGCTTGTGTGCGTGTGTGTGTGCGTGCACTATACCTCCTTCCTGAGCAGGATCCTCCAGGGAACGTTGGTGTAGGTGTAATGCTCCTCGTTGGTGCTCTGGTGAAGTTGTGTCTGGATGCTCTCTGTCTCCACTGGGAGCTCTCTGGGAACTGCAACCCCCATTGATCACAATAATATCCATGTAACATCTCCATTCATATATAAATATATATATAATTCTGTGCGATGATAACCTGCATTAGTATGCAGGAGAGAATGCCTTTGAATGTCTTTGAATGTGTGGTAAATTAAGTAATTAAAGCTAATAATTCGAAACAATGCATATTATTGAAGTGCTTTATTCAGTGGAATTTATGGCCCAAAATGTTTCAACTGCACGAACCTGCAACATAACCACTTAAGCCCTATTTTATATCAAACATGTGCCAGGACATGCATGGAAACCTCGCGTATAACAAACAAAACAAAACAAAACATTCGCACCAAATTCATACCAAAGCTTACAAAAGCTGACGAGTGGTGACGAGCGTCAACAGCGTGAATTAACGCAGGAATGGCCCTGGCTGGATGCATATTAGCAACGGTCCATTGTAGTAGTAGTAGTAGAGGTGTAGGCATACTGTCAGATGTTCTGAAGCAGTCCAAACCATTTACAATCAATTTTCAATTTAGGCACACTCTTAATCCAGAGCGACTTGCAGTAAACAAGGAAAACACAATGTAATACATCAAATGCATACTAGTGTCATCTAGGATCATAGGTAATGCAATAACCTAAACAGTAGAATATCCAAAAAAGGAGATGGTTTGGGTACCAGTGGCTGATGGATTCATGAACAAAACTAGATAAAGTGCCCCTCGGGGCACAGGTCTCCACCAGGGCAGGTCAGGTTGTGGCCTCCTGGTGGCGCTTTAATAGGCCAATGTGAAAAGGGTGCCATTTCTTCTTACGCCTTGGATGGGAATTGGATGATTTGAGGCATTTTGTTCAAAAAATGTGTTTTGCAAAAATCCACCTAATCCACCTAATCCGCTATAACAGGCCAATGTGAAAAGGGTGGGATATATTTCTCAGCCTAGTAGGAAAGTCCGTGAAATATTTCACATAAATTGCACGCTGCGTTCATGATTTGAGGCTTTTTTTTCTAAACGGGCCAATCCTGCAAACTTATGTTAGCCAATTAGGATGGAATATGAAATATCGGACAGATCCGTCTTGAACACATGACTATAGAGATAGTGTGTAGCGATTTGCGGGATTTTTGGACAGAGTAATATCAAAAAATGTGTTTTACAAAAGTCGGCCTCCTGGTGGCGCTATAACAGGCCGTTCTGGAAAATTTGTGGCAGAAGTTCATCGTTGGCATCCAGGGAGTGTGTATGCAAAATTTGGCATGCACACGCACGCACGCACGCACACACGGAGTGCAAAACATAGTCTATTTTACAGAGACAATTACAACAGAGACAATTACAGAGGTGACCTCTGCGAGGACATGCATATGACAACACTGCATAGAATAAAATGTGGTATATATTTGGTATATATTGTGTGGGTTAATAGTAGTCATACGTATGCTCCACTGGATTAAAAAAAGATATGTACACAGTACACCCCTGGTTGTTTCCTACATGTCTTCACAGTCTTGGTATGAGTGAGTTATGTACTTGTATAGTCTGTGTGTGTCTGGTTCCCTGTCTTACATCTCTGGAACGAAGCACTTTGTTCCTGCCTGACCTTTGCCTGTTATTTAGACTTTCGATTCCTGCCTGTTCCTGTGTTGGAATGCTTTACTGTTCCTGTGTTGGAATGCTTTACTGTTCCTGTGTTGGAATGCTTTACTGTTCCTGTGTTGGAATGCTTTACTGCCACACAATTTCGTAAGCCCTGTCCCTCGAGGATTTAGTTTTTATGCACCACAAATCTGGAACAAACTCCCAGAAAACTGCAGGTCTGCAGAATGCCACTCAAAAACACAAGTAAAGACCTTTCTGTTTGCCGCTGCCTATGCGGCAATGTATAGGTATCAGTATATACATTTTTTGTCTCCACCAGGCCGAAGGCATGGGGAGAGAGTATGTTTTGCACTCCGTCCGTGTGTGTGTGTGTCTGTCCTTCCTTCCTTCCTTCCTTCCTTCCTTCCTTCCTTCCGTCCTTCCGTCCGTCCGTTATCAGCTAATCTCCGGTACCGTTGGCCCGATCCATGCCAAACTGTGCACACACACTCCATGGATGCCAACGATGAACCTCTGCCCCAAATATTCCTCAACGGCCTGTTATAGCGCCACCATGAGGCCGATTTAGGCAAAACACATTTCTGTAGATTACCCGTACAGATTTTATCCATACATCACACAATTCGGTATACACTATCTCCATAGTCATGTGATCAACACGGATTTGCACCATTTCCCATCTTCCATCCTGATTGGCTAATATTGGCTTCCAAAGCTCACATGAATGGTCCGTTTCGAACAAAATGCCACAAATCACAAAAACAGTGTGCAATTTCCGCGAAATTATACACGCACATTTCCACTAGGCCGAGGACGACATGCCACTCATTATTTTCCAAATCAGCCTCATGGTGGCGCTATAACAGGCCAATTCCTGTTTTTAGCTATAACTGCATCAATCTGTATACAACTTATGTATGCGCACTCCCTAGAGGCCATGGAAAAACATTTTCCCTGCATCCCTCCACATCTGCCGGTTATAGCGCCACCATGAGGCCGATTTCTGCTAAACACATTGCTTATGTTAGTCGCACAGATTTCATCCAAATCTCACGCAAATCGGTACACACGATCTCTGTAGTCATGTGATCAAGACGAGTCTGTTGGATTTCTCAGATTCTACACTGATTGGCTAACATTGCCTTCCAAAGTTTTCAGGAGTGGCCTGTTTCGTTCAAAATGCTGCACATGTCCTGCTCATCCAGAATTCTATCCTCAGAGATGCTATGGGTGATCTGGCTCTGCATTTCCTCAACAAAATGAAGAAAATTGTTGCAAAAAACAAACAAACAAAAAAACATGTTTATATTACTCCTAAACAATTTGCCAAACATCACACACAGTCCTATCCTCCTGGTGGAGACCTGTGCCCAGAAGGGCACTTTTTCTAGTTGTGTTTCCTTTGCTTGATCTTCTGTGTAAAGCACACTGAATTGCCTTGTTAATTGTGTTATAGGAATAAAACTGCGTTGCCTTTGTATGAGTTCTGTCTCATACTCAGCCAGTGTATAGTCGTCTGCTTACCTGCCTCCCATCTCTGGAAGCACTTTCTTGCATCCTGACCCTTTTTGAGTTGTTTGCCTGTGTTGGATTGATTTCCTGACCCACAATCTTGTAAGCCTTGTTTGTCCCTCCTGTTTGTGTTATTAAATGTATTGCTCAGCCTCTGACGTCTTTATTTGGGTCCTGTGTCGTGCATTGTCACATTTACAGCATTCCCATTGTTGTAAATAACATTACAAGACATAAACGCACATGATACATAACTAATCTGCATAATTAATTTAGGTAGTGCATTCTATGTATCTAAAGTGCATAATAAAACAAGAGTAATTTATGTATGTGTGAAGAGAGTCCATAAAACACAGCTCAATCAGTCTGTGCTGTGGCAACAGACTTAGCTCTTATTGAGCAGTGTGCCTGCATGCCTGCCTGCATGCTGCTAGATAAACACGTACTGTTCAGAAGTCTGACTCTGGTTGGTGGTGTTGCTCCTGATGCTCATGTATGGTTTGCCTGGTCGTGGGTGTAACAGTGGTTTGAACAGACCATGGCTATGGCAGTTTTATTGCGTGAACAAATCGTATGTGCAATCCACTTATTTTATTAATACTGTATTACGTTATGGTATTACTGTACCACAAGTTAGAATAGAATATGAGAAATAAACTTTGTGAGGGCCATTTTCCTGGTCCTCACAAGAAAAAACAATATCGTTTCATGGTTGAAATATGTTTTTTTTTCAGAGATGCGTTTACAACTTGAAAAAGATCCCGGTGGGGGTTAGTGTTAGGATCAGGCCCTTCGATTTAGGGTTAGATTTATACTGTGTGCTGGTGTCAGTTTGTAGATCTGCAATCTTTTTGGCTATTGTTCGGCTAATTTCAATGCCGTCCTGAAATCATTAGAGGTCCTCACAAGTATAGTAATACAAATGTGTGTGTGTGTGTGTGTGTGTGTGTGTGTGCGTGCGTGCGTGCGTGCGTGCGTGTACTGTACGTACCTGGAGCAGGTATGGGGACAGGGCGTTCCGGTCCTTTCTTCTGGCGAGTCTGGGTTTTGAAGTGTGTCTGTTTCGCAGCAGGTTTCGCGGCAGGTTTCGCGTCAGGTTTCGGGGGAGGAGGTTGTGTAGGACGTTTGGGCTGCAGGCAGAGACACAGTCAGGCCTAGTTCACACCTACACAACAAATGTTCGGTCCGTGTGTGATGCCCGATTGCTTTTTGATTGCTGCTCCAATTCATTTTCAATGGGAGTCACATGGTTTGACCAAACATTTTTGTTTGATGAGGGGGGAGCAATCAGCCATCAGCGATCAAACACAAATGTTTGATCAAACCATGTGACTCCCATTGGAAAAGCATTGTGGTGGCCCAAAAAAACAAAAAAAACGACCAAACATTGCTTGATTGGTGTTTGGTACGTGTGAATGAGGCCTTACTGTTAGTCACTCAGAGGATAACCCACCAGATGCGTTGCGACACAATACATTGTGAGCTTTCAGCATACAACCAAGTGTAAAATCAGGCATTACGATGCCATCATTCAAAAGGCTGACTAAAACTAAATCAAAATGTGCGTGCGTGCGTGCGTGCGTGCGTGCGTGCGTGCGTGCGTGTGTACCTGTGGAGCAGGAGGGTTGTCCATCTGGGGTTTCAGGATCTGTAGGGCTTCATCACGAGGCGTCTGCTTCTTTTTAAACTTACCCTCTGGTCTCCTGTACAGATTCACACAAGTCTCACACTTTAATAACAAATGATTAATGAAGGTTAATGTAACTTTGTTAAACATGTAATCTGATAGGTTGATAGGTATGGTATCATAGCCATATCCCATGGTGAAATTGTCTTTGTACACTTCTATATCACTCTATATCAGAAACACATGGCCAGCGAATGCTACAGTCAAAATATTGTACAGCCTGCATACTGAGTGAGTGACACCCACAGCCACAGCACTAGTAGAGCAAATAGAGGGAGCAACCATCATCTGGTACCACCCACATTTTGAACAAACATGGGAGATTGGTCATTCTACTAGCTAGTCTGCCACAAAATGTGTTTGTCCTTAATGTCCTAGGCCTTATTATGGTATAGTAGTACAAGCATATCGTTGTAGTTGAGCTCACCTCTTGCCAGGTGGCAGAACTTCTGGTGGTGGAGGCGGTGAGTTATATCTGGTGATGATTTCTTTATAAGAAAGTCAAGCATGGGAGAATAGAAGCACATTAAACAACAATATATTATTATTTAAAACTTTGATTAGACTTTATATATGCATATTGCGTGGTTTCTATCAACTATCAACAATTCATCATGGTAAGTTGTCTTTTGCTTTCCTATCTTCCTGCCTTTCTCAGCCTGTCTACTGTACGTTTGAGAGCAATGCCTTTTGATTGATTGATTGAAATATTTATTAACAGTTTGCAGAATTACAGTACATTTCAAGCACAACTCAATACGCCTTGTTCATATATTTTCAAAGAGAAGCCGCAAAAAGGAAAGTGAAACAACTCTAGTTTCTGCAAATCCTCAATGTTTTCAAGCAACCAAATAAATGGTTGGTTCTCAACTTATTTAGTTGTTTTACCTGTCAATATTTTAGGCATTTCATTTTTTGCATTTTTAAAACAATCTAAAACAATCAAGCTCACACAACCACATCACAATGTGATGTGGTTGTGTGAGCTTGATGTGAGCTTGCCCTTTTTGACAAAATATTGGTGGGCTAGAACTCTCCAAAATTGGGATCGGTATCATGGGACCGAAGTCACCGAACAATCTGACATTGGCCAGGCTCTAGTCAACAGATGTAATTACCGGTCATGTCCTTGGACTCCAGAGTCTAGGAGGACTTACCGCCTGTGCATTCTCTGTCACTTTACACGTCAAACAACATTAAGGAACAAGCTAATTGAGTTTGTCAGTGCATTGGAGCCATGATTATACGTGAGGAGATAAAATCCATATAATACAGGCCTAGCGCCTCAAGCGTGCATCTTCCTCGCGCGGTGTGTTCAGATTGATTAAAGGCGTGGATGTTTTAAATGATGCTATAATACTATACACTCTTTTTTTATTACACTGTTTTTTATTTTGTATTGGGTGATTGAGCACAGGTTCAAAGTTAAACCTGTATACATTATATATATATATATATATATATACACACACACACACACACACACACACACAACAACTATACTATATTATCCACACACAACAAAGTCACAGTTCAGGTCAGATTATGAAACAAGGGGTTCTTACCCTTGATATCCTGGCTGCTGGAGAGGATGGGGTCTGAAGGGACAACTGAACACTTCACCACCTCACCAGTAGTGGTTTTCACAGGCGTTGTTACCACCGGGGCTGGACACACACACGCACACATACATTGCACGCACGCACGCGCACACACACACACACACACACACACACACACACACACACACACACACACACACACACACACACACACACACACACACACACACACACACACACACACACACACACACACACACACACACACACACACACACACACACAGATAAAGATGTCTGTCTGTCTGTCTGTCTGTCTGTCTGTCTGTCTGTCTGTCTGTCTGTCTGTCTGTCTGTCTGTCTGTCTGTCTGTCTGTCTGTCTGTCTGTCTGTCTGTCTGTGTCTCCTCCTGCTACCTTCCTTACCAAACTTCTTGGCTGGCTCCTTGTTTATGGGTATGGCTGGAGCCTTCTTCCTTGGAACACTGCCGTGGCCAGACTTGGCCTGCATGGGGATTAAAGCCACAAAGAGGAATAGTATTATTACCATGACAACAGTATCCACATGGCACCATGATTATTTACCATCGGGAAAGTTTGTACATTTAAATATGCCGACCAGAAGGTTCCCACTTCGATGCTGGGCTCCCAGAGAGTTGGGGCAGTATTATGCGTGTCTTAAGTACCAGGTCTTATTACTTAACTTAAGACCTGGAGGCGTGATCAATGCCATTTGGCTATTCTGAGTGGTCAAACAGCATTGACCACGCCTCCAGGTCTTAAGTTAAGTCATAAGACATGGTACTTAAGACACGCATAATACTGCCCTTAGTGTCCAAGCAATCTGGGAAGTGGGAACCCAAGTCTTCAGATTAGTGTCAAAATGAACCCCTAACAACTGCTCCTGATGAGCAGGTTGGTGCCTTGCATGCCCCCTCCGTCTTCAGTGTGTGAATGTAGTGCACACTGTAAAGTGCCCTGGATACTGGCGCTATATAAAATGGGCCATGCAGTGGGTCCACTGGTAGGACGCAATGGTACTGCAAGTGGGCACCACAAATGTCATGGTGGTTTTTTTTCTTTCTTTAAAACCTTGGAAAATGTGTTTTCATTGTGATACTGATAAATAAGAACTTATGGTACCACTGATCCAAGGCCAGAACAACATGCTCTGAATATGCACGTGTGTTAAGTGGTCAGGACGGGTGGGCATCGCGAACCCGTTCAAGATATTCAAGTAGGCCCTGAACCAGAAAATGTGACTTAAAAGGGCCATTCACACTGAGCACTACTATAACTACAACTATAACTATATCGTTCACCATTGTATTTCTTTTTTAATAGTTGGTGTGAACGTAACATTGTGATGCGTTAGCCTACTTTCGGTGAAGAGATTTAGTGTACATGGAACAATAACGCACCAAGGACAGTGCAACTAGGGTCCGTTTTACTAAGTGATAATGATAAATTCCAAATATAGGCATTCTGCGGCACCTCTAGACTTTGAGAAGAACTACTTTAGGGGAGTCAAAATATTGCTGTAAATATTGGAAAGTAAGTAAGACTGACCTGTGGGCTATCTTTGTGTTGCTCCGACTTAATTTTGCTGGGTTTGGTGTCACTGGGCTGCCGGACTGCAGGACTGCTGGGGTTGGGTTGAGGCTTTGCAGCCTGGGTATTATTGGGTTGGGGGGTTTGATGCTGATGAGGCTGTTGCTGCCCCCCCTGGGGGTGGGCTGCGGCAGGAGGGTAGGGGCTAGGAGGCAGGTCGCCCGTAGGGTGGTAGGGGCTAGGAGGGATGTTGGCATAGGGGCTGGGGGGGATGTTGGCGTAGGGACTGGGCGGTATGGGGGAGTAGGCGTACCCACTGGGGGCGTAGCCCAGCAGAGGGCTGGTGGGGGGGCTGGTGATGGGCGACGTGGGGGGGCTGCTTATGGTGGTCATTGCGTGCATGGTGGCCTGCTGCGCCTGAGAAAAACAACAACAACAACATATCAAATGTACGAAGTCTTTACAAATCAGTGAAAATGTAACCTTGCTTGTGTTAAAAACACAATAGTACTTGATTTGAGACTTTGCTTGACATTGACATTGCTTGAGATAATTACACACTTTCTTGCTAGCCTGGCTACATTCTTGTGGCTTTATTTATTTGTCAAACTTTGTTGCGTTTTAATACATTTTAAAGCGCAGGCTCGTTTGCAAAGTCTAGCCAAAAATAGTACCTGGATAAATCAAGCACAATCAAGCTTAATAATTATGAAAATTAGAAGCCTATACTTATGTTCACATTGCACAATGACCATTACAACAGCAGCCATTTAGCTCTCATGTTATGTCCATGGCGTGGGGTGGAGAGTGAGGTTTTTCACCCCTGAATGTGACATAAAAACTACGAAAATGGCCATTAGGTGAACGGTCAGTGAAGGACGTTACATACCAGAATGACCGCCTGCTGTGTGGCGATAGTCTGCTGCTGCTGTGCCAGCATCATCTGCTGAGGATCTTTGGGGAGGGAGAGAGACACACAAGAAGACAATTAGAAAAGGCAGAAATAAATAGAAGAACTATAGGGCCGGATTCATGAGACTCTCTTAAGAGGAAATGTCTTCTATAAATAATACTTTCTTGTCTGAAGAAAAAAGTCGAGAGGTTTAGATTGATCAAGTTTTAAGATAAAACTTGAAATTCCTAAAAGCAAGGATCTTAGATGAATTGTTATTTTCTTTAAGATCACCCAACATGTTTCTTAAAGTGAAAACAGTTAACACTGTAAGTGAAGAAAGCATTAGAGACAATAACATTGTCATATTAATTGGCTAATTGTCGCAGAGAAAAAATTACAAATATGGAGATACAAGGTTTCTGCCCGACAACAACGAGGTACAGTATATACTGTATACGCCACATCTAGAATAGCAAGGGTTCAATTATTTTTCATCCATCCATCTTCAACTGCTTATCCAGAATCGGTGAAGCCCTAACCACACCAAAGGGTCAAGACCGTTTTAGCGTTGTCCCAGCGGTGTGATATGTCCTGTTGCACGTTGGCGCACGTCGTCCCACGTTGTCCCAAGTGATTCAACGCATGGAATTCAATGGCCCAAACCACACCAAAGGGTCACTATGCAAATTGCAACTCCTTGCAACCGTTTTTTTAGGAGTTGCATGGCGAGTGGTGTGTTTATGGGCCTGGCTTTAACAGTTAGAGATTTCCAGTCTTCCCTTTCCAGAGCAACATTAGCAACATTCCCCCATCTGCTCCTTGGTCTGCCATGGGGTCTCTTCCCAGTGGGAAGCAAGGACCTCCCTAGGGAGATGCTCTGGAGGCATCCATACTAAATGCCCGAAACAACTAAGCTGGCTCCTTTCCAAGTTCAGGAGCAGTGGTTCTACTCTGAGTCTCTCATGTATTATTGAACTTCTCACCCTATCTCTAAGGGAGAGGCCGGCCACCCGTCTGAGAAAACTAATTTCGTCCGCTTGTATCTGCAATCTTATTCTTTCGGTCATGACCCACACTTCATAGGTGAGAGTAGGAACAAAGATTGCATGCTCGGTATGTCGAGAGCTTTGCTTTCTGACTCAGCTCTCATTTCGGTACAGTGCGGTACAGCGACTGCAATACCGCTGCTGCTGCTCTGATTCTCCGGCTGATCTCTTGCTCCGTCCTCCCCTCACTCGTGAACAAGACCCTGATATACTTAAACTCCTTCACCTGGGGCAAAGTCTCCTTCCCTACCCAGAGTGCACAATCAATCGGTTTCCTGCTGAGAACCATGGCCTCAGATTTGGAAATGATAATCCTCATCCCAGCCGCTGTACACTCCACGGACCAATCCATGTAGCTCCTTTCCAGTACCTTGGTGTAAAACTTTCCCAGGAAGAGGCCATGTGATGCCTCTGGAATTTGCACACACCCTCTGGTCCTCTTTCTTAAAGACCAAGTAAAATGAAAAATAAGATTTTCACACTTTTAGACCATATCCGTGGTCATCATATGGGCATACCTAACAATGGATGCCAAAATAATTTGAATTAGGTACTTCCTTTAAACGAAAACGTGCTGCGTGATGACGTGTAGAGGCTCACATCAATAAAAGCCAATACAAATGAAGCTCATCCGTTTGCTTCCCATTGCTGCACGTCCTCCAAACACAGGTGGTTTTGATTACAGAACTTCTCCGTTTTTGATCTCATTCAAGATGACATCCAGACAGTGTATTACTTGTTTTAAACTTAATCATCACGCTAAAATATGTACAGTATATAGGTTGTGATTGGTTAGAAATAAGCCCCTGGCTTTGTTCCCCGTCTCTCTGTCACTTTGTAAACAAACACTCTGCATGTGCGTGCATGTGTCCGTGCATGAGACAGACTACGTCCCATAGCCTGGAGGCATGCAACGCTCTGATTGGTTCAGAAACTCGGATCCTGCCGTTTGAGGCTGAAACTTCAAAATAAAATGCTCAAATTAACCACTGTTCCATTATAAGATATATAGGAAATTCACACTTTTTTGTTGGAGAATAATTGCAATAAAAAAAACTAAGGAACTTCATAATCATGAACAGCATTCTTCTTATAGGAAACCGTTGGGGAATCCGGCCCTGCTTGTTATGTTACACACCAGTTGGCACGCCTCCCGCAGGTGGTGGTGACATCACCCGTCCTCCCGGAGGTGGCGACGTCACCCGTGACGCAGGTGGCGACGTGACCCGCGACGCAGGTGGTGACATCAGCTCTCCCGGCATAGGTGGCGACATCACCCCGCCCACAGGCAAGACTCTCACAGCTGGAACAGATAACACAAATGAAGGATGTCGTTAGTTCATGCAGGGCACAGGAGTCATAGGCCTCATACACACATACAGAACGCATGTTCTGTGTTCTGTCTGTGTTTGATGGCCGCCTCAATGGTTTTCCAATGGGAGTCACATGGTTTGACCAAACATTTGTGTTTGATTGCTGATTGCTGCCCCCCTCCCCCCATCAAACACACATTTTTGGTCAAACCATGTGACTCCCATTGGAAAAGCATTGAGGCGGCCATCAAACACAGACAGAACACAGAACATGCGTTTGATATGTGTGTATGAGGCCATACACGCCTCAGCTGTAATCAGCTGTCAGTCTGCTGATTGCTTTCAATCAGTCACACTTTCCTACACACCAATCACAGCTCATTCGCTCAACAAGGTGGTCCATTTGCATGAATCAAGTTAAATATAGTGGGCCTGCTCTTTGACAGTGTTCCCTGATGGGAGGGGTGGTACTGGGCGTGCATCACAATGGGCAACAAGGCATTCCAAAAATATATATTTGGATAAAAAGATTGTCAAATTATAATTAACGTATAATAATATGCGCCATTCCCCTAACTTGAGCTAATGTTTATCTCATGAATCACCTCCTAATATCGCATGGGGGTATAGTTAATGGAAAAACATGTATGAGTGCATTTTCTCCGGCCAACTTTCAGAGAATTGGCTTCATATTACATTTGAATGTAAACCCAGAGAGTGCTCTTATTCAGACTGACCTCCAGGATGGGGTGGGGGGGAGTACAGGCTCTGTCCCCCCAGCTGTCCGTCCCCCGAGCCTCTTCCCACGCCCCCGCCCCCCCGCAGCCTGCTGGTCAACTCAGAGGCAGGGTCCACGTCCTGGGACGGAAGACAGACAGACAGACAGACAGACAGACAGACAGACAGACAGACAGACAGACAGACAGACAGACAGACAGACAGACAGACAGACAGACAGACAGACAGACAGACAGACAGACAGACAGACACAGACATGTAGACAGACAGACAGAGAGACAGAGAGACAGACAGACAGACGGAAAGACAAACAGAGAGAAAGACAAACAGACAGAAATCATCTAGAGTAACAGTAAGCAAGGTACAGTAAACACAAGGAAATACAACACATGCATAGAGACTGTAACCTATAGGATCATTGGTAAACCAAGAACCTTTGTAGAGAAGAGTCCTTTTGCACAACTGCAGGGACAGGTGCGTCGGAGCAGGCAACCAATGAGAAGAAGAAAGGAAGTTCCTACAGCCTGTCTTCACTTATAGCAGTAGTTTATTAGACGACTGGAGACGGAGTTACAACATTTCGCTCTATTACGACCTTCATCAGGTATCTGGTTACAAAAGCAACAGGTAACGGTTATATAGCGGAACTCAGAGAGGCGAGGAGGACCAATCAGACACACACGCCAGTCTGTTACCATGGAGAGAGGAAAGCCCACACAGGTGGTAAAGGTGGTATTTTTTGAATCCATAGTAAACAAATGACAAAAAAATGATGACATTTTAGTGTCAATGAAATAGATTAGAATATACATTGATGAATACATAAACAAAAGGTAAATCTAAAAGGTAATAGGTGCTGGAGCCCTGCAGCGAAAACACTATCTGCACAAATCAAGTGCTATAATAACACCAAAGAGTTGTGTATATATAGGCCTAGACCAAACAGGTATAAGGGTCTGACCTAAAAATAAAAAAATTACATCAAAAGCGGTCAATATACAAGGACTGTTGAGTGGACGGATGATAAAAGACTTGTTGGTGTTGTGGGATTGGGCACAGCTACCACATGGATAATTACCATTGGGAATCGAGCTGTCGTTAATTTATTCTCACTCAACAGCCTTCGTTTTTATATTGACCACTTTTGACGACCTTTTTGTATTTTAGACCGTTTTCTCTGCTGGGCTCCAGCATCTATTACCTTTTACATTTATTTATAATTAACATTTTTCAATGTATATTCTAATATCTATTTCATTGACTGCTAAAAATGTACTTTTGTGCCATAGTTTTCTTTTGTAATTTATTTACTAGGGATTTGAAAATGTCCACCTTTACCACCTGTATGGGCTGTCCTCTCTCCAGTAACAGACTGGCGTGTGTGTCTGATTGGTCCTCCTCGCCTCTCTGAGTTCCTCTATATAACCATTACTTCCTGTATCTGTGTGAGGTGGGCGGTAACATTATTAGGAGACGGGAAGAATGTTGGAGTCTATTCATTTGGGAGAGTGAACATGAACACAGCTTATGATCCATTCCTTAACTACTTTGTTATCGATCTTTCTTTATCCCAGCAATCGAGAGATTTGAAAGGAGTCCGGAAGAGTCTCTCTGTCCATGTGCAATTTGACGGATGACACATAGGGGGCTCTGGCCCCATATTTAAGATGAGAATATGTGAATATTATAACTTGAAATGAATGGACAAATGAATTGTTTGATGGGGGCTGATATGGGAAATGGGAATCATGACATTTGCCATATAATGCTCTCAATGCTCATCCACATGATGTTGTCAGTGTTGTCAGCCTGGGAGAGGGGAGGGGGAGGGTGGTGGGGAGGTCAGGGGAGAAGCAAACCACGCCTACTTTATTTAGGAGACCTGTAGGCTTTGTGTACCATTTCGCCTCTAGTGGCTCCAATGAAGTTCACCCATCTTTATAAATTAATAATCTTTGCCATTACCTGTTGCTCAGATACCTGATGAAGGTCGTAATAGAGCGAAATGTTGTAACTCCCTCTCCATCTAATAAACTACTGCTATAAGTGAAGACACTGTGTGGGACTTCCTTTCTAAACCAAGAACTGTCTAAACAGTAAATACTATATATATTTAAAAATCACACCTGTGTGAAGTGAGGGGTGCTAATATATTAAAGTCTAACTCATGTTGCTATGATTAGGTGATGTAATGGTGATGTAAAACAAACGGTGACAAAACAAACATTAAATGCTCTTTATTGTTAATGGCATTTAATGTTTGTGTTAGGGATTGAACTAATTTAACTAAAAACAAACATTAACAAAATATGTACATTGAAACTATACAAACTATAGGATGCCAGGTATACAATTTAATCTGGCATCTGTCTAAATAACATGCTATCTAAATTACATAACTTTTGCTTAAGCCTGCAAGGTCGTTGAGGCTAGGTCAAGTGCTATGGGCTAAGGTGGAGTCTATAGAGGTTAGTCTTCAGATGATTGGGAGTTGAATCTGCAGTTCTAACTGCAATAGGGAGTTTAATTTGTTCCACAGTTTGGGAGCCAGGAGGGAGGAGAATTTGGGACATGTGGAGCGGTATCCCAGATGTTTTAGTTAGGTTCTGACAGCTTTTGAGCAAAACTCAGAGCTTATACATATGGCATCACAACATGGATGCAAAATCAAAGACATTAATCACTGCATGTGAGCTTTATGATGTTTGTGTGTGTGTGTGTGTGTGTGTGTGTGTGTGTGTGTGTGTGTGTGTGTGTGTGTGTGTGTGTGTGTGTGACACGCACACAGACACACAGTGCTCCACCCCGTGTGGGTGTCCGCAAAGCCTAATGTACGTGGCCTGCCGGGCAAGCTCCAAACGACTTTGAGCTTGTCTTTGGTCACGTTTCTAAAGTGTGAAGTTGCTTATTTGGGGCTTGTTTCCTATAATGTTGTTTAAACGAGTGGTTCTCAAACATATTCAAATCAAGGACCCCCAAATTAACACGACTTTGTCCACAGATTTGTGTTGTTAATGTTTCAAAAACATTTTAAATTTGAAACATTTTTCCCCAAGAGTTGTTTGAAAATAGCAGATCTACAAGCTCACAACGCGTCTCATCGGCTATTTTTAAATACTGGATATAGGTTTTAAGTGTGCATGTGGCCTATAATAACAGTCGCTTCTACTGGGCTTGTTTTCATAGGCCTGGTGGCAACAATGCTATTGTCATCGTGTCGTCATGCGACGCAGTGTGAATCGGGGATTTTTTTCTAGCGTGCGCGTGCATAGCCATGTTGTCTCATTAAATAGTAAAGCACTTCATTTGGCCAGCAGTGTCAGTTCCATCCACAGCGTAAGAGGATCCCTCGTGTCGCCCCGGGCTGGGCGCAGGGGGAAATCACCCCGGAGATCGAGTGGCTGTGACGACAAGTTACGGTAACTGGGTAACGCAATCTGGTTGCTGCTGGGTTGTCTGATACATGCTAATGCCTGTTCAGCCACATCCGATCTGAGCACGGCTCAGAACGTTCACTGTGTCACTGTTCCCCGACCCGACCGAGGACGGACAGAGGTGCAGTGGTGGAAAGTAACTAAGTACATTTACTTAAGTACAATTTTGAGGCATTTGTACTTTACTTGAGAGAACCCACTGAAGGACCCCCAGACCCCTCATTGAGAACCAATGATCTAAGAGAAAACTTTATGCAGGGAAGTTGGATGTTTCTAGACACGATTTCAAATGCTATTATCAGTCACATCCTTCTTCAATAGTACAGAAGTTATTTATGTGTTCATCATAAATTGACCTTCTTGAACTTGACAGTTGTCTACCAAATCGCACCATAATATGGTTTCTAATCTCTATAACTCCACATCTGACATTATGTCTGATATTGAGATTTAGTATGTCATTGCTGTCGGGCAGAAATCTCTTACGTCCACATTCTAACTTTTTGTGTTTTTTCATAAATGAACGCCCTACTTGATCATGATCATACTACAGCGTCAGATCCACAAGCTCAAAACATGGCATGTTTTGAGCTTCTAGATCTGAGCTTTGAGCTTGTAGATCTTTTGCTATATTTGAAATAGAACCCTGAAAAGTAACAGTTTTGGACATATACTGTAGTAGGCCTTTGAGGTTTCCACCCAACAGAGACCATAAATGACGTTTCATGGTCATGGCTTTAATCTGTCAAATGATCCAGTGCACTGAATCTCGAATTGCATTACGGCTCAACTCATAAAAAGGTTTCTCTCTCTTAATTGGATACTGACAGTTCTTCCATTTATTTTTGGGTTATTGGTTATTAATGTTATCTGACAGCTGGCTGAATGTGAAATATGACAAAACCTGAAAATCCATCTAAGAAGGGCTGTTACTATAGGCCTATTACTGTTTCATTAATCAATGATAATAGACATATAGCAAGGCAGCCAGCAGCCAGTAAGTAGCCTGACTCATCAGCACTGGCAATTCTATCAATACTGGCACTCATTAATCTGCTCTCATCTATAGGTAACAATGTAGGCATTTAGCAGACACTCTTTATCCAGAGAGACTTACAATAAGCAAGAACAACACAAGGTAATACACCAAATGCATAGAAATAGTCATCTAGGTTCATAAGTAAACTATAAGAACCTATCATCCGTCTATCAGCAGAATATCCGCACATTGAAACTATAAACACTATAGAATGCCAGATCAATAATGACCTGTCTACATAGCATGCTATCTAAATTACATATTTTAGCCTTTGCATGAGCCTGTAAGGTCGTCGAGGCTACGGGCTAAGGCGGAATCTGAAGAGGTGAGTTTTCAGACTACGGGGGAAGATTGCGAGTGAGCCTGCAGTTCTGATTGCAATGGAGAGTTCGTTCCATAGCTTGGGAGCAGAAACATTCTGTAGGTGCCCATGCGTGCGCGTGTGTGTGTTGCAGTGTGTGTGTGCTTGCAACTTACTCCGGTTCCATCAGAGAGCACAGGGTCAAATAGGCTATCAAGATAACGGTCCATTCCCCGCTGTGGCTCTGCAAAGTCTGCAAAGAGAGAAAGAAAATGCATGCAATTGAACTTGAACTCTGTGGTGTGTGTGTGTGTGTGTGTGCGAACGAGCGTGCGTGCGTGCGTGCGTGTGTGCGTGCGTGCGTGCGTGCGTGCGTGCGTGCGTGCGTGCGTGCGTGCGTGCGTGCGTGCGTGCGTGCGTGCGTGCGTGCGTGCGTGCGTGTACCTTGAGTGTATGCATCGTATCCATCAGAGTTGGGCATAGCAGTGTCGGGGCCATCCTCATCGAACCCACTACCCAACAGGCTTCTATAAGACACAACAATGGCACAATCACACACACAATCACACACAAGGAAAAAAAACAGCGCCTTGTTTTCCCCTGGGGGTGGCACCTATATTTTCAATCATTCTATGCTCTCAGAAGTTAAATTATTGTTAAAAATCTGCATTACTTAATTTACAAGAAGTCTACACATTTAGAGAGAATGTAGAAGATTTTTTTATTTTGATTGACGTTTGCCTGTTGTCTCTCCTATTAAACATCAATACAGCATGAAAAGATCTTATCCAACGACAACAAAATGTTCTTTAGTTTTGGGTCTGAGAGGCTAAATGTCATCATGGTGATGGTCTGTGGCCCAAATGCAGAATAAACTAGAAAAAGTGCCCTTCTGGGCACAGGTCTCCACCAGGAGGATAGGACTGTGTGAGATGTTTGGCAAAATGTTTAGGAGTAATATAAACATGTTTGCCTTTGATGGCAATTGGATGACTTGAGGCATTTTGTTCCAAAAATGTGTTTTGCAAAAATCAACCTGTTGGTGGCGCTATAACAGGCCAATGTGAAAAGGGTGGGATATATTCCTCAGCCTAGTAAGAAAATGTTTGAAAGATTTCACGTAAATTGCATGCTGCGTTCATGATTTGAGGCTTTTGTTCAAAACGGGGCAATCTTGCAAACTGTGAAAGCCAATTATAGCCAATTAGGATGGAATATGAAATATCGGACAGATCCGACTTGAGCACATGACCATAGAGATACTGTGTAACGATTTGTGAGATTTTTGGACAGAATCTGGAGGAGTAATATCAAAAAATGTGTTTTACAAAAGTCGGCCTCCTGGTGGCGCTATAAAAGGCAGATGCGGAAAATGCAGGTGAAAGGTTTGTCCTTGGCCTCTAGGGAGTGTGCATGCAACGTTTCACGCAGATCGGTGCAGTTTTAGGTAAACAATGTGAAAAGCTGCCTCATGGTGGCGCTATAACAGGCCGTTCTGAAAAATGCAGGGCAGAGGTTCATCGTTGGCATCCAGGGAGTGTGTGTGCAAAGTTTGGCATCGACCGGGTTAACGGTGCCGGAGATTAGCTGGTAACGGACGGACGGAAGGACACACACACGGACGGACACACACACACACGGACGGAGTGCAAAACATACTCCCCCATGCCTTCGGCCTGGTGGAGACAATAATGGGCCTTGATAAGAAAAGGGTTGAAAGAAATAGTCCAGTAAAGAAAAAAAATCCTCTTAGGTTGTTCTAAATAGCTTTATTTTGTTTCTCAACTGATTCTGAGGACATTAGGTCTATTAGCCAGGATAAAGAATCTACCCTAATCTGCTCACTGCAAATATCCTAAATTTGCCTTAATCCAAGATGCCACCATTGACAACCTATTATATTTGCCTTAATCCAAGATGCCACCATTGACAACCTATTATATGGCAATATTTTCTAAACTTTTGCATCAAAAACACTCCTTGGACTAAATTTGGCCATAGCCACATAGCCCAAATGTCCCCAAAATGTGCTGACCTCATCACATTTGTGATGACGGCTATGGCCGTTTTTAGCCCAAGGAGTGTTTTTTTGTGCAAAACTAATGCTTGGAATGGATTCAGAATCATGAAAACCCCCTAGATTGACACGTCACATGCTACTTAAAGCATAATGAAATTTAGAAAATATTGCCTTATAATAGGTTGTCAATGGTGGCATCTTGGATTAAGGCAGATTTAGGCTATTTACAGTGAGCAGATTAAGGTAGATTTTTTATAAAGCAGACCAACCTCTGCCATTTAATGATTGGACTAAAAGCCATTGCTCTAGAGATCAGGGTTAGGGTCTTACATGCTAGCATTGGGTCGGACCCGGGCCGGCTCCAGGGCACTGATGATGAAGTAGCTGGGTCGTTTGGGGAAGTCAGCCGGAAGCTCCAGGTCCGACATGAGATCCATCACGTAGTCTGAGCCCTCTAGCTCCACCCACTGGGCGTGTTCCTTCAGACACACCGACCAACCGCGACGGCCCTCTGTCACAGCTCTGCACGCACGCACGCACGCACGCACGCACGCACGCACGCACACACGCACACACGCACACACGCACACACACACACACACACACACACACACACAGGAAACAGTTATTAGTGAAGAAGTTATGTTTTATTGGCTAGTTTGATGTTTGCATTGTCTGTAATTGAAAAATCACACCCGTGTGAACTGAGTGGTGTAAGGTTTTATATAGCACGATCAGCTGTGGTCTGACGTAATGTCTGACGTAATGAAATCACACCCGGATGTGATTTCACAACTGGCTTTTTTTGTGCAGAAAAAATGAGCATGGTTGCTACGGTCATCCAGTTCACCCGGGTGTGATTTAATTACGTCAGAAATTATTTTGAACATAGCAACCATGCTCATTTTTTCTGCACACAAAAGCCAGTTGTAGGAGTGGTTTACACCACTCAATAAAAAAAATGTGTTGAAGTATAAAACATGGATGCATATTTTTGTATGGGGTTGGATCAGACTTTGAAGATATGGGGGAGCCATACCTTTGGTTGCTTTGTAGGCCAGCATCAGTGTTTTTTACTCTGTGCGGGCAGCAACCGAGAGCCAATGGAGGGAGCGGGGAAGGGGGGAGACATGTGATTTCGGCTGGTTGAAGACCAAGCGTGCTACAGCATTCTGGATCAATTGGAGAGGCTTAAGTGTACATGCCGGTAGGCATGTACAGTACATCATCATGTGTGTATTGTTAGGGTGAAAGTGCATGAGACCTGTGTTGGAGGATGTCCTTGGCCAGGTCTTCTCCCGTGGTCCAGGAATGGAGGGGACACAGGAAGGACACGTCTGGAGGACAGACAGTGAAACCAGTTATTCACTGGGATCATTCCTTGTTTGTCGTATTCTGAGCCAATAATTTGATGAGCAGCGGAGTCTCCAATACGAGACTCAATTGAGTCCCTTTCTGACCAGCCACTCGGTCAAAAATAAACAAAATTTATGATCCCAGCGGTTTGACTCATATTGATCATGAATCAACTGACTGCGAGAAAACGCTAATGTTACTGCTGCCGAATTAGTTACATTTTCGCCTGAAACAGACTGTATTAAATATGAGTGACTGACTATCGTAAACGATACGGAGACACAGGGTTCTCATAATGAGATGACGCCAAACTGGAAACATGTGTTCATTGAGAGAACACGCATGGAGCAATAATTGTGCCGTGATGCTGAAGGCGTTTCTGAACATGTGACCAGCGGGCCGAGGATAATCTCACAGATGTTGTATATATACTGGAAACACTGGCAAGGTGCGCCGATCCTCCCAACAGCTTACAGTACATCATCACATGCATAGATAGCATGTTATGTAGACCAGGGTTTCTCAAAGTGGGTGCCGTGGTGGAACGACCGCAGAATACTTGGAATTCATCAATATCACTTCAGTTAAACCACTTGTCTTAGAGTCAGACCCTCTATGCTTAGTAAACCAGACCTGAGTTGCACGGTACTTGATGAGTTATTTTTCCATTTACCCCAACTCTCTTCACCTGGAATGTACGCATGCGCACACGCACACACAGAATGAGCCGGCATCCTCCTATCCTATCTGCCTGTTATCTAATCCTCAGCAGAACTTGCCAACAGGCCAGAGGACAGATTAGTTGGATGAGAGGAGGAAATTAGAGAGACACAGATAAGTCCTCGGCGCCGCTGAATAGTAGTGATGCATCAATCACTAGGGCTCAGGTGAAAACAGGTGAGACAGGGTCAGCAGGAGAGAGAGAGAGAGAGAGAGAGAGAGAGAGAGAGAGAGAGAGAGAGAGAGAGAGAGAGAGAGAGAGAGAGAGAGAGATACATGGGGAGAGAGAGAGAGAGATAGAGAGAGAGAGAGAGAGAGAGAGAGAGAGACAGAGAGAGAGAGACACATGGGGGGAGAGAGAGAGAGAGAGAGAGAGATATATAGAGAGAGAGAGAGAGAGAGAGAGTGTCAGTCAAAGATGAGACACATGGGGAGAGAAAGAGAGAGAGAGAGAGAGAGAGAGTGTGTCAGTCAAAGATGAGACACAGTTAAATACAGCTGGCTTCATGTCGACATGTCGCTGTGCCCGTTTCTTTTTTCTAATCCTGGCAACTACAACGTATATACGGCACAAATGAGACCGATGCCGAGTTATTCAAAGAACAAGTGCCATAACTAAAGAAGAGATGGAGAGATTAATAAGCATGTGTCAGTCTACTGCCAAATCATGTTTCAATCCATTTATTTTTGACATCTTTGCCATCCATGTCTTTACTGACAAACTGATTTTGATGGCAATGGTATTTATGGCAATAGCCTGGCTGGGTGATTACTACAACTTGCAAAAATACACTCTAAGCTAAGAGTTGCGTGGTACAACTAAAGCCTTATATCATCTCTGTTGGGGTGGAAACCATGTCCAAAACTGTTACTTTTCAGGATTCAAATTCAAAAGCATCAAAAGTATTTGTGTGAGGATGTAGGATGATCAAATAGGGCGTTAATTTATAAAATAAAATATGGAGATAAGAGGTTAACACCCGCAGCAACGGTCAGTGATATCTTGTTCATAGGAAAAGAGGGGAAGCCTTAAGCTGAAGACAGGCTGTGATTGTGTCAGATGTCCACCGCGGCTTAACTATTTTGGACGGCATGCTTGTCCATGCACAATCGGCTGCTTGGTGTGGGCTCTCGCTCGCCTACAGCGGCTGGCTGGGGTGCACCTCACAAGCCTCAACGCCTTGTTTTCAAGTGACTTAGAGGGTGCCACATGTGTTGTGATGTAAAACATTGCACACACGCAGGACGTTGGGTGAAGCAGAACGAGCGCTCCCTCCCTGCCATTCCTATGGGACACCAAGAACGAGCGCTCCCTCCCTGCCATTCCTATGGGACACCAAGAACGAGCGCTCCCTCCCTGCCATTCCTATGGGACACCAAGAACAAGCGCTCCCTCCCTGCCATTCCTATGGGACACCAAGTTGTGTCACTCAGCAGTGCAACAAGAGCAGATCCCCTTCAGTGGCATTTATTTTTCTAGCCTTTTAGCCTATTCCAACTGAAATGTAACCGGGGACGCTGTGATTATGTCGTTGAACTTGAAGGACTACCCGGTCAGCTATCTTACTTAATCCTCTTGGTTCCTTGTGGAACATAAGGGTGTGACTATCTGCTTCCATCTGGTCCTATCCTGTGCAGCGTGTTGTGCCTCGTCCCATGTCAGGTTGCATCTTCATTCCTGAGGTCACAGTTCTTCGCCAGGTTGTTTTTGGCCTCCCTTGTTTCCTCTTTGCATCAACTTTATGAATGCTGTCCTGGTCCATTCGGAGGACATGTCCAAGCCATCCGGTGGTGTTTAATTACCAGCACCACATTGCGACAGTTCGTCTTTCTGTACAGGTCCTCATTGGAGATCTTTTCTGGCCAAAGAAAGATGCAACATATCTTCCAGAGACACCCATTGTGGACTGAGTTGATCTTTTTCATGTCGCTCTCAACCACTCGCCAGCATTCTGAGCCATACTGCTAACCTGACTGCTGTTACACAGCTGGATCTTGGTTTTTAGGCCGTACTGCTTGGATTTACAGCTGGTCTGAAGGCTTGCAAATGTGCTGCAAGCTTTCACGAGCCTAAAGGTGCACTCACACGGTTAATGCAATTCTCTGTGCTCGTTGGGTAGTGTCATGGCCGCCCAATGCATTTCCAATGGGAGTCACATGGTTTGACACAACATTGTGTTGTGTGAGGGGGAGGGGCGCAGTCGAATGCGCCCCTCCCCCTCACACAACACAATGTTGTGTCAAAATGTGACCTCCATTGGAAATGCATTGGGCGGCCATGACACAACACAGCATTGATCCAACGAGCACGAGAATTGCATTAAAGGTGTGAGCTCAGCCTTAAGGTGGTTGCACATTGGTGCGATTTTTGACTGCGTTTTGCGGATCCGAAAGTAGTAGGCTATCACTAGCTGTCAGCCTTTCACCAACACTCCACTCTACTAGACTAAACAGATAAAATCGAATGAGTGGGTGAGTATGTGAGTACGTGTGTGTGTGGTTCTCACTATCAAAGTAGTGTGTGTGTGTGTGTGTGTGTGTGTGTGTGTGTGTGTGTGTGTGTGTGTGTGTGTGTGTGTGTGTGTGTGTGTGTGTGTGTGAGTGTGTGTGTGTGTGTGTGTGTGTGTGTTTGTGTGCGTGTGTGTGTTCTCACTATCGAAGCAGTGTATGTGTGTGTGCGCGTGTGTGTGCATGTGTTCTCACTATCGAAGCAGTGTATGTGTGCGTGCGTGTGCGTGCGTGCGTGCGTTCTCACTATCGAAGCAGTGTATGTGCAGCACGGTGTAAGCTCTCTTGCGGTTGGCGGTCCACTCCAGCAGGCAGGGTGGGTAGGTGCGCACGTACTCGGGTCCGGCGCTGGTGCGCTGCAGGGCCTGCAGGAGGCGGTGTTGACACACGCACTCGTAGCCGTCTGGAGCGTAGTCTGACACAAACCTGCAGCGAGAACAACCAAACAACCAAGCAGACGGATGAATGAACAGTAGGAATACAGTAGACTGGGTTGTTATTGTATATCTATCTCCCTATGCTCTTAATTTTTAATGTTTAATGATGGTGTTTAATTGTGCCGAGCAGGGAGAAAAATGTAGCAGAGCCGAACGGCCAAGATAAAATATTATATGCATACTTGTTTTCTCATTCTATAATAAATATTGGTTAAATATGTGAGTTATCTGACTGAACTAAGTACATTTACTTAAGTGCTGTACTTGAGTGCAATTTTGCAATTACTTGAGTAATTGCAATCTCCAGTATTTTTACTTCTACTCATCTCAGAGCCAAAATTATTCCTTTTACTAATTTGAAAACTTTAGTTACTTTGGGGATTTTAATTTTGATTAGAAAACATACATTAACCACTTCAGCCATACATTTCGGCCATTTGAAAATAGCAGATCTACAATGCGTCACGAATCACGATGCGACGCATTGTGAGCTTGTAGATCGGCTATTTGCAAAAGATTTTGTACACATTTCGATCTTGTGAAATGGGACATTCTGCAATGAGTAATTTTGATTGCGATACTTTTGTAGTTTTACTTGGATACATATTGAATATGGGACTTCTACTTGTAACGGAGTACATCTACATTGCAGTATTGATAGGTTTACTTAAGTACAACATTTGAGCACTTTTTCCACCACTGAGTAGATGTGTGAGCAGTTTGCATACATGGACATTAAGTAACATCTGCATGCAGGTGCACACGTGCAGACGCACATGTACACAGAAACCATATGGCCACTGTCGGTCGGGTGCTGGAAACCTCATCATTATGTCAACAACTGCTACTTTGTATGCTTTTGTGTGACGCTGTAGTATGATCGAGTAGGGCGTCGCTTTAAGGAATATCACAAAAAGTTAGAATATGGAGATAAGAGGTTTTTCCACCCGACCATACGAGAATTTGCATGCAGAACACACAGAAGCACACAACATGGAGTCAGACAGAACACACAACATGGAGTCAGACAGAACACACAGAAGCACACAACATGGAGTCAGACAGAACACACAACATGGAGTCAGACAGAACACACAACATGGAGTCAGACAGAACACACAACATGGAGTCAGACAGAACACACAACATGGAGTCAGACAGAACACACAACATGGAGTCAGACAGAAGCACACAACATGGAGTCAGACAGAAGCACACAACATGGAGTCAGACAGAACACACAACATGGAGTCAGACAGAACACACAGAAGCACACAACATGGAGTCAGACAGAACACACAACATGGAGTCAGACAGAACACACAGAAGCACACAACATGGAGTCAGACAGAACACACAACATGGAGTCAGACAGAACACACAGAAGCACACAACATGGAGTCAGACAGAACACACAACATGGAGTCAGACAGAACACACAGAAGCACACAACATGGAGTCAGACAGAACACACAGAAGCACACAACATGGAGTCAGACAGAACACACAACATGGAGTCAGACAGAACACACAACATGGAGTCAGACAGAACACACAACATGGAGTCAGACAGAACACACAACATGGAGTCAGACAGAACACACAACATGGAGTCAGACGGAACACACAGAAGCACACAACATGGAGTCAGACAGAACACACAGAAGCACACAACATGGAGTCAGACGGAATACACAGAAGCACACAACATGGAGTCAGACAGAACACACAGAAGCACACAACATGGAGTCAGACAGCTATGTTGTGAAACGTGATTGATGCCTTTTTCAGACCCATCTTTTTATTTGTTATTCTTAAAATTGCTAAATACAATGCAGTAGTACTTAGTAATGATAAAATAGATTCGACTTTTTTTTTAATTAAAATCGATATTTCGATACAGTTACTATATCGTTACACCCCTAGTAGGTGGACATCTGTGATACTCTATACTATAACTCACTGGATCTCACTCAAAGTATGGTCCAGGGACCCTTATGAGTTGCTTGACGGGGGGGTTCCAAATGGACCCTTAAGGTGGCTGCATGCTACCATTTTAAGTGATCACCCTGTCACCTTTTAGGTGGATACTAGGCGCTCATAGACAGGTGATCTAACTGCACGTGGCTAGTGTATAAATGAGTCTTACTTGAGCAGGTACTTGGCCAGCCTTTGAGAGGGCAGAAAGGCAGAGAGACAGGCAGTGAGAAGGAGCCAGCCCCGCTCCTCGTTGAGAATGTTAGGGTTCCGCCACACCTGGTCGGGAGAGAGCAGAGGATAAGGAGAGGAGCTGAATGCATAGGCGATAGGAGACAGGAAGTGAACATGACTTGGGGTTACAGGCAGGACAATTATATGTTAGGCAGTTGAAGTGAAGGCTGCAGAATCTCTCAAGGTGTTATGAAATTCCTTGACGCTTGATTGGCAACGTTGTTTATATCTCACACCTTAACTAATAGCAAATTATGCACACGCACCTTCTACTTACCACACAGGATAGATACTATGTGTATGTGTAAATATATACATAATTCGTTTATTTGTATTGATGTTTCTCCCTCTCTTCCCTTTGCCTGAAGAAGAGGAGGTCCTTCCTCCCTTTTTCTTATAGGAATAACTAAAACGATGGAGCTTGTTGCACAAAACCCAATTTCATTGACTGTATTTTTTTTTTTTTACACCTGTGATGAGACAATTAAGTTGATTCTGATTGGCTTGAGGGAGGACTGGGTCTCTCACCTGATTGGCTACTTGAGCCAGGATCTCGTCTCGGAGGCTGGGACTGGCCAGTCCTCTGTGGATGATGTAGTTTCCAAACAGGTTCTCCTGAGCACCGTTGAGTTCAGGATCACCCATGAACCGCAGGATCTACAGAACGCACGCACGCACGCACGCACGCACGCACGCACGCACGCACGCACGCACGCACGCACGCACGCACGCACGCACGCACGCACGCACGCACGCACGCACGCACGCACGCACGCACGCACGCACGCACGCACGCACGCACACACACACACACACACACACACACACACACACACACACACACACACACACACACACACACACACAGATGTACAGCTGGGTTTTATTTACTATAGCAACTACTAGACTGCAGCTTTATTTAATGATTGAATCTTTGCTGTTGCTTTGCATGACCTTTAGAGTTTTGCGAGTGTCAACAGACAACGATAGATTTTTACGTGTGTTAACATGCATAGTAACTGGGCTAAATATTGATGGTGTAATATTGTTTGACTGTTGCAATTT
>NC_136809.1:38362580-38382580 GCF_951216825.1 Electrona antarctica
CTGTGAACACACACGCACACGCACACACACGCACACACACACACACACACACACACACACACACACACACACACACACACACACACACACACACACACACACACACACACACACACACACACACACACACACAATCACACAAAGACATCAGAGGTATGTTCACATCTCCTGGGTGCGGTTATTATGCACACTAATCGTTAACGTTTTATCTGTAACGATGGGCTCCTTCAGGGTGATAAAGAGCTCTCCCTGCATGCGCTTCACGTCGGGGTCTAATCACACAGGGTTTATTTATTTCTCTCACCGTTCATTATTATTCCTTATTGCTTATTCTTTTATCATGCTTTGTTATTTGTTGTCCTAGTTGTTATGTTATATGTTATCATCTCTGTTGGGTGGAAACCTCATACAGTGTATATCCTAGTTGTTATGTTATATGTTATCATCTCTGTCGGGTGGAAACCTCATACAGTGTATATCCTAGTTGTTATGTTATATGTTATCATCTCTGTCGGGTGGAAACCTCATACAGTGTATATCCAACATGGTTACTTTGTTGTCCTAGTTGTTATGTTATATGTTATCATCTGAGTTGGGTGGAAACCTCATACAGTGTATATCCAACATGGTTACTTTTCACCATTCTAATTCAAAAGCATCAAAAGTAGCAGACGTACAAGCTTTGGGTACTCAGAAAAGCGCTAGATGTCATTATGAAGTCTTTTACGCCTTAACCCATATTGGGCGGGAACCCCTTTTGGTGTTAGCATTATGTTATGCTTTAGCTATTGAAAAACAGCAGATCTACAAGCTCATAGCGCGCCACCGAGTGGCGCGCTACGAGCGGCGCGCTACGAGCTTGTAGGTCTGGTATTTTTGAAAAATCGAAGAATGACTGACATAGAAACATAGCTTTTTCAGAAAACTGTCAGGATGTAGTCAAAATGGGTTAATACCCTCCCACCCTCCACCACTCACCTCCTCTGCTTGCCTCGCGGGGTTCACCACTGTCTGACAAAAAGACAAGAGTTTCACCATTAACTCATGAGATCCTTTATCATTCAACACTCTTGTCTATCATAACACACAATGTACTGTACTGTACTGTACTGTACTGTACTGTACTGTACTGTACTGTACTGTACTGTACTGTACTGTACTGTACTGTACTGTACTGTACTGTACTGTACTGTACTGTACTGTACTGTACTGTACATTGTCCACAGTACGTCTCTGACATACATACCCTCATGTAACGCTGGCGGTTGACAATGACCCACACTGTGGACCGGAACCTGATGAGGTTTTTCCTCCTCAGAGCGAACATCTTCCTGTTCAAACAGGACGTTAAGGTATTAAACGAGTGATGCACCGCATATTCGTCCGCAGAAAATATTCGGCAGAAAATATATCGGTATATCGGTTTCGGCCCGAATAGGCAGAAAATATATCACCGAATAGTGTATGCAATTAATGCATTCAAAAGAGCTGAATAAATGTTTTATGGACCCATAATAGTAAGTTAAGTTTTGCCATAACCATTTATTTTGCCATAAATCAGGTAGCTTTAAGGTACGGCCATGACAACAATGGTAGGAAAAAAGATATACAATATTAATCATATTCGGATATTCAGTATTCGGTTTTCGGCCAACTGTTTCCTATATTCGGTATTCGGTTTCGGCCAAGAATTTCCCTTTCGGTGCATCCCTTACTTTCAACCTATGGGGCTTGTCATTATAGGCAACAATTTACAAAAGTATAGGGCTTAAGAGGTTAAGTCGTTAGAATACAGTGTGTGTTTACATACTGTACATACATAGTCATCACATACACTGACACACACAGATGCTGGGTTTTAAGTAGCCTGCATGGGGACAATACCATTTTCAGGTTTCTGATCCGGTCGGGAGTGTAAATAATCATGTTGTAAAACGTCATCATGTTGTGGTCACAGCAGTCATCAGGCCGGAACCAAGCATGCCCCAAAAGAATTCCCCGTGATCAAGCAGGACATCATCATTTTAGGGCCTACGCAATACAGTTGGAGGCCATCGATATTGTCCTTTTCTTTTTGCTGAGTTTTGCGTGATCTGCACAAAAGGACAGTTAACCCATTTTGGGCGGGAACCCCTTTTGGTGTTTTAAACATTGTTATAATTTAGCTATTTTTGAAAAATCGTGAAAATATTTATTTCAGAAAACTGGAGGATTTAGAAGGATTTTTTAAAATTTTGAGGTCAGGCCTAAATGGGTCAAATGATAAGGGACAATATCGGTGGCACCCAACTGTACAACCCCTTGATGCAGAGTAGTGTAGCTTGGTTCGTTTCGTATTCCAGCTCGTAGCGACCGGTGAGACTAAACCAGTAGTTATACTCGATTCAGCAAATTTAAATGCAGGATATGGGAAATAAACACAGAGTGGCGGTAAAAAAACGGAACCAGCAAACCGGAACCACTTTTTTCTTTTCTTTTTTCAGTATCCGGGATCTACAGGCTCACAATGTGAGCTTGCAGATCTGCTATTTTCAAAAGATTATTATACGTTTGAAAACTTTAAATGGGACATTCTGCATAATCTGAGTACTGAAGCCAATACTTTGGTACTTTTACTCAAGTAAATTTGAATTCCGGACTTTTCCTTGTAACAGAGTATTTATAATCTTTATGTTGCAGTATTGATACCTTTACTTACGTAAAACATGTGAGTACTTTTTTCACCACTGTTCCTGACTGCAATGAACCTTACCTGACTGTGTAGTGTGTAGGCCTTGCATTGGGCCTGTGGCCACACCATGAACACTAGGGACTTTAAGACAGCAGTCCGCTACGGCAACCGGAAATGGATCAGTGCTCGATACATAAACCTGCTTGCCGCCGCAGCCCTTTCTACTACGGCAGAACCTACACTTACACGTAGTGTCTACAACGCCATGTCATAACCATGTTTATTGAAATTATAGCATTTACACCGATTGCTCCATCACCTCTCTTATGCTGTGTAATGTGTTGGCATGCTCGGAATGAAGAAATAACACTAATAATATGTCATATTAACCATGTCTATTAAAACGGTTTTAGAATAACACAGATTGCTCCAGCACCTTCCTCTTTCACTTTTTAAATATACTTTATTTAAATTATTCATGGTACAATTTATGCAGTCGTGCGATGGGGGATTAGTTATGATGTTCCCACACATCATAGCCGCCGTACTTCCGCCTAGCGGAGCCGTCCTGAAAACTGTTGTTGCTTAAAGTCCCTATTACCTGACTGTGTAGGCCTTGCATTGAGCCTGCAGCCGTACCATGAACATTACCTGACTGTGTAGGCCTTGCATTGAGCCTGCAGCCGTACCATGAACATTACCTGACTGTGTAGGCCTTGCATTGAGCCTGCAGCCGTACCATGAACATTACCTGACTGTGTAGGCCTTGCATTGAGCCTGCAGCCGTATCATTGAACATTACCTGACTGTGTAGGCCTTGCATTGAGCCTGCAGCCGTACCATGAACATTACCTGACTGTTTAGGCCTTGCATTGAGCCTGCAGCCGTACCATGAACATTACCTGACTGTTTAGGCCTTGCATTGAGCCTGCAGCCGTACCATGAACATTACCTGACTGTGTAGGCCTTGCATTGAGCCTGCAGCCGTACCATGAACATTACCTGACTGTTTAGGCCTTGCATTGAGCCTGCAGCCGTACCATGAACATTACCTGACTGTGTAGGCCCTGCATCGGGCCTGCAGCCACACCATGCGCAGTCTGATCCTCATGATTTTGATGCGCAGAAAGTGCATGCGTGTGTGTTTCTGCAGCACCATGGCTGCCATGTTCAACAGGCGGTCACGCTTAGCCTCCAGGAGCTGATACAGCTCCTCCTTCAGGAAGATCTGAAGGAGCACGCACGCACGCACGCACGCACGCACACACACACACACACGCACACACACACACACACACACACACACACACACACTAGGCGTGAAAAAGATGTAGGCTTCTGCAGTTCGGAGCAGTTTTGTTGCTAGGAAATTAGCGGCTAAAAAGTGAACATGGGCCAATCGATGGATAGCAGGTATTGCATCTGAGATTAGTGCATACATGGAGACTAACTGAAAATGTTTGTATGGCCAACAAGTCCTAATGTGTGATTTATAAAACAGTGTGAAAGGAGCCACTGCCTGGCGCTGTTTACTAAACGAATACAATAATGTAAGATGATGATGTTTTAGTATTATTGTTCCTGCTGTTCTACATAGTGCCAAACAAATGAATAAATCACAGACTGAGGCTTTAACCTTTGCTTTTATGAAATTTCCGAGATCCTTAGGGTTTTACAGAAGATGCCTCTGAACATATTGCTAGTTTGACCACTTCAAATGCTCTAATTTTAAAATTAGATGTGTTACAGCCATATTAAGAGCTATTTTCTCTGTGCAACATGCTTCCATAGAAGCCAATCATGGGAGGGAGAGCACGCTATCTGTGTATGAATGTATCTTTATACTTTATACTCAGATATTATATCTGTGTCTATTGTTCAAGTTTTACGGGACCCCCTCGAAAATGAGATGCTGGATCTCAAGGGGCTATCCTATCCCTTCAATAAAAATCGGACAAATCTGTCAAGAAATGCTGGTTTCTATAGAGTCCAAAAGACTGCAATCATGGCGACTGAGAACTTGAATCCATGCATAGGTGTGTACTGTAAGTGTTTGGGTGCATCGTGCTTACTTTGGTGACTCCTAATTGGAAAATACCCGTCTTGACCGGACAGATCTTATGGAGCATGATGACACAGTTCTCTCCGTCTGCTGGAGGCATGTCCTTTAGACAGAGCAGGCCTTTGTACCTACACACACGCACGCACACGCACGCGCACACACACACACACACACACACACACACACACACACACACACACACACACACACACACACACACACACACAATTTAGGCATTTAGCAGACGCTCTTAAGAGTGACCTACACTACATGCGCGCAGCTACGGGTGGGCCACCCATATAGAGAGCTGGACCACCCATCGATTTAAAAAAAATGAAAAAAATGAAAAATGAAAAAAAAATGATTTTATTTTTATTTTTATAAATACATAATACGTTTCATAATGTCTTTCTTTCTTTCAGTAAAACATGTTTTTTACATACGTACATACGTTTTTCTACGTCTTGCTTAATATGAATAAACAGGCTGTCGGTTCTTTTTCACTAATGTGCCTAGAGTCTAGGCACATTAAAAACCTGGGTCTTAAAAAGGCAAGTCTAGGCCCTAGACTAGCCTTTTTAAGACCCAGGTTTTTGGCCTAGACTATAGGCTGCGAGTTAAACACTACATTTCCCAGGCTCCCAGCAAGAGTTCCACTTCCTGCTCACAGCGTGCTCAACGGTGTTGGGTGAAATCCGCACTGACTGCAGCCATGTGGAAATGTTTACTTTTTGCTTCATTCATCTTTCTCGAACAACTACTGGTCCCGGGCCGTAGCTTGCCTCGATCGCCACGGTAGTGACCTGCACTGCAGCCTGTCGGTCATGCTATCTAAATTACATTTAGATACTGTACATTTAGCATGTACTGTATAAGCCTGCAAGGTCGTCGAGGCTATAGGTCAAGTGCTATGGCAAGTGCTACGGGCTAAGGTGGAGTCTGAAGAGATGAGTCTTCAGATTATGGTGGAAACACACACACGTACGCACGCACGCATGCACACACCACACACACGCATGCACACGCACACCACACAGTCAAAATATAAATCCACATTGAAATTAAAAACAAACATTAGGATAAAGGGGATTTGAGTGTAAATCCTTGTGGAAATTTGAGCTATTTTTTGGACATCTTGCCCTTTGGGCAAGGCTGTCAGAATGTAATTAGATGTGTGACAGAGTGTGAATGTTGGGAGTTTGTCTCCATGTTAGCCTTGTCGGGTGAGTGTCTTCTTTTACTCTCCATTCGCTTAATTTGTCTTGGTGCAATTCCACGTGACCCCGCGCCATTGGATAATCATCAGTAATCCTAACTCAGTAATTTATATGAATTTCTGATTCTATTCTTTTTTTTATGATTTGTTTGCTGTTTTTCCTCCGCAGTGTTCTGAATGCTTCATGTATTTGCTCCATCTTACGATGTTACCACATGCCGAAGATAGCAAATGTACAAGATCACACAAGAGCTTCGCGAATGCAACGCGTACAGCAACCTATAAATCAGACTTAAAGGGATAGTTCACTAGCCCTGTTTCCAGCCTGATTCACTGCATTCCGTGATTTGTTGTGTCTGAAACACTCAAATTAGTGTTTTTTTTACTGTAGGTTTTTCTCTTGAGTCTCGAACTGGCACGATTGTTTTCAACAGTGATGGAGAAACAGAGTGGCTGATGACGTAACGTGGCTACGTTACGTAACAGGTGACGTTATGAAATATGAGTCATACAGGAAAGGGTCCTGTTTGACTGAGTAGCGAGTGACAAAACAAATCATGGAATGCAGCGAATCAGGCTGGAAACCAAAGTGAATTTATTTTCTATCGATTACTCAACCCATGGAGACAAAGGAGAGTATTTGTGTCTCCATAGGGAACCACTGCTGGTCCCTCCATAGGGAACCACTGCTGGTCCCTCAGGGCTCTAGTCTACACTAGTGAATTCTCTGTTGTCTGTTATTGTGGGGAAGCTTTTGCTGAAAATAGCCGTTCGACCAGCTTGTCGATCTGCTATTTTCAGCAAAGTCTTTCCCCACAATAAGGATGCATGTGTTTAGGTCATTGGTTTTCAGCCAGTGGTCTGGGGACCACCAGTGGTCCTTGAGGGGGTTCCAGGTGGTCCCCAGCTAAATGATGGAGAGTTGGTAACTAAATGGACCAATACAGATCTTTAACTGTTGACAGTGTAAAATGCAAAGAGTTAAATTATTGATAAACATCTGCATTACTTAATTTGCAAGAAGTCTGTACAATTAGAATTATTAAGTCTTGGGTCTGAGAGGCAAAATATCATCAAATGGTGGTCTGTGGCTCAAATGCCGAATAAATAATGAACCTTGAAAAGGGTTGACAACCCCTGGTTTAGGATGTTAAAGCTGTTTCGTTTGGTTGCAAATCTTTGGTCTGAACTAGTCCTGTGTGTCATGTCTTTGGAGTGGTGCCGGTGGAGGTATGCTGCAAAATAAATTAATTGGTGAATAAAGCCGTCTGAATCTGAATCATGAGCACATTTTCAGCCGTTTGTCAGGTGTGATGGAAGTAGACAGCCTCAGCCCTGTGTCTCCTCATGAGGGGAGCTGGCAATTCGTCTGGCAGTTGGATCGATAAGTGGATCTCAGCGTTGGCAGTGGCGAATACGGAGGAAGAGCAAGTCGGTAATCAAAGAGGTTTTGACAGCTCTGATGTATGTGTGTGAGCTACAGTCGTGTCGTGTGTGTCCTTCTCATCAATCCAAACCAATCAATCAAACCAATGATTCTCACTGTGGATGATAGAGCTTCTGTTAAATGTGCCAATTTTACTGAACGGTCCAATGACTTGAGAGTGCACTGAATCTAAATTAATGAGTCTTTATGCAAGTGTGAATGCAGGCGACGATAAACCTTTTTTTAACCGTATAACCACATGCACCCTAGCATCTCTATTCCCTGGGCATGTCACATTGGTTTTAAGTTGTTAAAATAGATTTCGATTTTCCTTAAATGAACCAAAGATTATTAGTCCAGATAACCACTCTGCCTGTACAAAATATCGTCTCTGTCGGTTGGAAACCTCATATGTCCAAAACTGTTACTTATCAGGATGAGAGAGAGAGAGAGAGAGAGAGAGAGAGAGAGAGAGAGAGAGAGAGAGAGGTACCTGATGAAGGTTGTTTAGACCGAAACGTTTTCATCTGAATAAAACTACTGCTCTATAAGTGAAGACAGTGTGCGGGACCCTTTTCTTCTCATGACTCGCAGTCAAAATATGGAAGTTAAAATATGGAGATAAGAGGTTTCTGCCCAACATGTTGTTACCCCGGCCATAGTCTCTGGTACCAGACTGTTGACCAGGCGGCAAGCATCCACTTTTTACAATGAGACCTATAGACTAATCCACAGGGGGTTCCCTTGGCACAGCTGTTACTGAGGTGTAATGATTAGCTGTTGGCCAGGTGTAATGATTAGCTACACCTGGCCAACAGGGCACTGCATCCATGGACCTCCACAAAGACCCCCCCCACCCTGGTCACTAACCTCCACAGGAAGCTGTGAAAGAGCAGTCTGTTTGGATAGCCCTCTTTCCTGATCTGGATGGTGTCCAGGATGCCAGAGTAACGCAGCTGAGTCTTCACCAGCTCCAGATCAAACACGCCTGGCTCCTACATGTATTGTGTACACGCACACACGCACACACGCACGCAAGATACAATTGAATATAATAGAAGAATATACATATACATTTGCCAGCAAAACGTTTCAGGTGTATTAAGTTATACAAAAAATGTTAATGAAATAGACAAACAAACTGTACCTTGTAATGATTTGGCTTTATGCACCGCACAAAATATGGGTTACACCTGCCACGGACACACAGACAGAAGAATATATGAATGAATGAATGAATGAATGAATGAATGAATTAATGAATGAATGAATGAATGATCATTTACTAATCATAATTAGAAAGCAATAGTCTTGATGGTGTGAGGCACTGTGGGGACACCAAATCGCCGATCTACAAGCTCACAACTGAGCTTGTAGATCTGCTATTTTCAACCACAAAAAAAACATTTTGAACAGTTGCGAAATAAGACATAGTACCTTTACTTTTGGTCCTTTAAATCCATTCCGATACTTTTGTACTTTTACCCAAGTATCTGTCTGTTTTGTTTTGTTTTATCATTGATGTGAATATTGATGTGAAAATGAAATTGTACTGTGATGTATCTCGATGACATTGCAAATGAGGGCAACCTCATGTCTTTCGAGAAAATAAATGAATAAAGGTTTGAATGAATTGAACGAATGATACTTTTACTTACTGTAAGTAAAACATTTGAGTATACTTTTTCCATCACCGCTATGTACACACCTTGGAGGAGAATGAACATTGGGATTGTCCTGTGTCGCTTTCGCTAGTGAACTCTAAGGCCCTAATCCCCATCCTCATCCATCAGAGATGAGATCGAACTCAAACCAAGGAGCAGAAGGTCATCCGTCCACAACAATAGTACAACGGTGATGGATCCACTTTACACCGAAAATTCACTTAAAGGCCTAAAATAGTCCACGTCGATCGTTCGTTTTGGCTGAGAAATGCGGCCACAACAACGAGCGAGCGAGGAGGATGGATCATCATCCCCTCCTTTGGAGTCACGACTTACAGTCTAGTCGTAACCCACTAAGACCTGAGGTCCATTATACAAATGCCTCCTAAATTTGTAGATTTTTCGTGCCAAGGACACCAAAAAATGTATTTGGCAGGACCCCCCCATCTGAAAATGTTTCATCATTTTGTTGGGCAATTCAAAATGATTCAACACTTTCACGATTTTTCAAAAATAGCAGATGTATACAACATCGGCTGTGAGCTTTAGATCTGCTATTTTTGACTAGCGCTGTTCTAGCGTGAAAAAAAAACATGTTGCTATAGCTAAAATCGAAAATGACACAGATGCTTTCCCCAGGGACACCGCTGACAATTTGGTTGCCCTACGCACGATATGTTTGTGCCCCCCCCCCCCCAGAGAGAGTGCTGCGAGTGTGTTTCCTCATGCAGATCGGCTACTTTCGCTGTTTGACAACTTTGATTTGTCCCATACTGTATGTTGGTGCTAAATAACACTTAAACTCACTGCTAGACCACACAGGGAAGAGGGGCTGCTTCAGCTCTGAGCAGATCCAAATGAAGAGGGGCTGCTTCAGCTCTGAGCAGATCCAAATGATCACACATGGAAGAGGGGCTGCTTCAGCTCTGAGCAGATCCAAATGAAGAGGGGCTGCTTCAGCTCTGAGCAGATCCAAATGATCACACATGCAACTCGAGGATGCACGCACGCCGCACGGGCACTCGTTATCAAGTGGCGGATCCGCAGAGAAAATTATTATTATGAGGATCGGCTTGCCGCATTTTGTTTCCCCCCTCGGTGTGTTCCTCTACGCACGATGCGTACTGTGCGTATGGCTATAGCGGCAGTACTGGCTTTCCCGGTTTAAATGAGATAAACGGCAAACAAACGGCCTCTTCTCTGGAACAGCTTGACCGTTTGTCATAACTCTATAGGTATAGAGGTGTGATGGAGTGTGAAGGCTCTGACGTTGTCGGTGTTCGCTTCAGTGATCACTGGTTACACTGTCATGTACTGAACGTTGTCAGAAGTGATGGGAGCAGACAGCCTCAGCCCTGTTGCCAGGGTTAGCGAGAGAAATACGCAACCAGGTCTACGATAAACAAGCCCAGAACAAGCGACTAGTATTAGGAGACATGAGCGCTTTAAACATTATACAAATAGCCAATCTACAAGAAAATCTTGAACAGAAAGTGAAACATTTTGAACAACATTGCAACAACACAAATCTGGTAAGGGGGGGGGGGGGGGGGGGGGGATTATGGAAGTGACATGGTATTGTTTGAGAACCACTGGTCCAATTTACACTTTACAACTACACTTTAGAAACAACCCCCCCCTTGCCAATATTTACAAGCTACTTTACAGAAGCCCAAAATAATAAGCAGACCCGGCAACAGTGAGCCTTTCAGCCCATCTCCTCAAGAGGGGATCAATAGGTGGAACGGGTGTTGGCAGCAGACAGTGAATACTGGGGGTTTAGAACAAGCCAGCAATCAGAGTGCTCTTGACAGCTCTGTGATATGGGTGTCAGTTGCAGTTACAGTCAATGTGTGTTTTCTAATCAATTCAATTCAGCAGTGTTGACATTATGATCCTTGACATAGATGGAACCAGTGATTCCCAACAGGCGGGCCGGGGGCGGGGCCCACACTGGTGTGCCCGGAAGGGTATTGAAAGAGGGCCCCCAAATTGACCTTGAATTAATTTATTTATTTGTTTTCTTATCGTGTTTCCTATAAGAACGTAGAACGTTGCGTTTACACATATGTTGGTTCCATCGATTGATTGATCATTAAAATGAACATTCTCTATGAACACATCTAACCACTTAAAGAACCACTTCACCCATGTTCAACGGTAACCTATCCTCCTCATGTAATTGGTTCTCACTAATTTCTCATTATAATATGGTAAATAAATGTATTCTGTGTCTCAGAGGAGGGCTGTTATGTGGAGTGCGGACAGTTTCAAAACCTGTGTACCAAGAAAATAGGAACAGCAGGCTTTCTCTTCCTGGATTAGATGTATTTCTTGATCGCCTCTTGTCTTGATTGTTTAAACATGATGCCATGGGCCGCTATGCTCGATAACAGGCTTGATAAGCCCAAAGCGTATTGTTACCGGGTACTCAATAAGCTTGTTTTCAGGGTTTTTCGGGTATCAGGTTTCAAGCTCCATCCCTACTGATAATAGCCGATCTACAAGCTCACAATGCACAAGTAGGCTCTGCTTTCCCTAAGGGTTCTGTTTTTCCCTGGGGATGGGGGGGTTGTTATAGACGTATATCTCACTGCTCTTAAATGGTTGTCTGCTAATGTGCTGAGCAGGGCAATTGTGTAAGCAGAGCCTGAAAGGTAAGACCAAATATTATATTCACAATTGCATTTTCATTTTTATAAATGAATAACATTTTCTCAAGCTATTATTGGTCTCAATGTTATCTGACTGAACGTATTCAATTACAAATAAAATATTTTTCGGCGCAGCACAAACCTTTATCAATGTCTGCATAAACATAAACGTTGTTGTTCCCAATAAATGTCTCTATTTGCAATGGAAAGTGTGTGGGAGTCCTTTCTTCTGCTAAAGGTGGAAGGTGAGAAAGCGGCACTGGCAGTAGTTGGCAAACACTGTTCCAGAGCTGCAGGGGGGTCCCAGGGGGTCTCCAGCAAAAGTAGTTAACATAGCGCCACAATCATCTTAACCACTTTATACGCATACACATTTATACGTTGGCTATTCCAAAATAGCATGTTTGTGTTAAGCAATTATTAAGTAGTTTACTTCTCTATCTTGTCCAGTAGCTCCTGGAGGCTGCTCTGGAACTTGGCGCTGACAGTGTTGGCTTGGTACCGCCGGGCCGTGCTGCTGTTCCGATTGATCGTCTTCTGCTGGGACATGGTCTCTGAGTGCTTCAGGAAGAGATTGGACACCATCTAAAAACACGCACACGCACACGCACACACACACACACACACACACACACACACACACACACACACACACACACTGTGTTGATTACTAAGATCTAACACCAAGGCAATACATATTATTAAATTGTCTCTGTCGGATGGAAACCACATACTGTATGTCCAAAACTGTTCTTTTTCAGGATTTAAACTAAAACAGCAAAAGTAGCAAATCTACATGCCTCGTGATGCGTTTCGAGCTTGTGGATCTGCTACTTTTGATGTTTTTGTGTGACGCTGTAGTATTCGGAAATGTGACTGTAGTTATGTGTGACAGAAAGGGAAAATAATGCTGCTGATGTCCACACAGAAGATTATGTGATTTTCTCTCTGTCTGTGTGTGTGTGCGTGCGTGCGTGCGTGCGTGCGTGCGTGCGTGCGTGCGTGCGTGCGTGCGTGCGTGCGTGCGTGCGTTCCTCACTTTACTCTTGCTCTGGGTGAAGAGGTCCAGGACATCTTGTCGAACTATGTCAAAGTTCTTATCCAAGAACTTCTGCACCTGGAAGAACAAATACTAGGCCTGTCACAATTATGACATACTGATGGTAACCGCTAATGTTATTTGAGATCATTCTTATTGCATAATCGTCATAATCTTTTCGATATTGAAAATTTAGTTTTTTAGCTTTTTTTCTAAAATTAGTGGAAATATATTTGATCTGTCTTGTGAATGTTTTGTTCATGCAGCCTAAAAGCTATTATTATGTTCCAATGTTCAACAGACAGACAGTCAGACAGACAGACAGACAGACAGACAGACAGACAGACAGACAGACAGACAGACAGACAGACAGACAGACAGACAGACAGACAGACAGACAGACAGACAGACAGACAGACAGGAATAGAAAGACAGAATCCATTTAGGACTGAACACCTGCCTGTCAGTCACCAGGCTGACCTGCATGCCACTGTTTTTTCCCCTTATGATGGATTTGCTCCCTTCGTGTGGATTTGTTGCGAACGAAGTGATTGCGAACGAAGTGATTGCGAACGAAGTGAGTGAGCAATTACTATAGAAGCCGGCCAAGCTTGTCTGTCTGTCTGTCTGTGTGTGTGTGTCACGCTGTAACACCACCCGCTTTGTTCGCTTCCCGCGTTCACACGTCTTACTTGTAACAGAGGGATGTACTATAGGTGACTTAAATAACAGAGGGATGTACCTGGTATAGGTGACTTAAATAACAGAGGGATGTACTATAGGTGACTGGTAGGTGGCTTTAATAACTCACCTGGTGGTTTTAATAACTCACCTGGTAGGTGACTTTAATAGCTCACCTGGTAGCTGACTTTAATAACTCACCTGGTGGTTTTAATAACTCACCTGGTAGGTGACTTTAATAACTCACCTGGTAGCTGACTTTAATAACTCACCTGGTGGTTTTAATAACTCACCTGGTAGCTGACTTTAATAACTCACCTGGTGGTTTTAATAACTCACCTGGTAGCTGACTTTAATAACTCACCTGGTAGGTGACTTTAATAACTCACCTGGTGGTTTTAATAACTCACCTGGTAGGTGACTTTAATAACTCACCTGGTGGTTTTAATAACTCACCTGGTAGCTGACTTTAATAACTCACCTGGTAGCTGACTTTAATAACTCACCTGGTGGTTTTAATAACTCACCTGGTAGGTGACTTTAATAACTCACCTGGTGGTTTTAATAACTCACCTGGTAGGTGACTTTAATAACTCACCTGGTGGTTTTAATAACTCACCTGGTAGCTGACTTTAATAACTCACCTGGTAGCTGACTTTAATAACTCACCTGGTGGTTTTAATAACTCACCTGGTAGCTGACTTTAATAACTCACCTGGTAGCTGACTTTAATAACTCACCTGGTAGCTGACTTTAATAACTCACCTGGTGGTTTTAATAACTCACCTGGTAGCTGACTTTAATAACTCACCTGGTAGCTGACTTTCCCGGCATAATGTTTGATGGTGAACTCGGGGAGTGGCATCTTTGGCTTGATGTACAACGGGTTTTCACCATGGTGATAGTGGCACTTCTGGAGGAAGGTGTGGTCTGTTGCCTGGCAACCACAATAACACAACAAGCTTTAACTATAGAACCTTTACAAGCAGAATTACAGTTTAACAATCTACGTCCTATCATAAATTGTCCTCCGTCGTACACTTTTAGTACAACTTATCTTAGCTCTTATTTCACTCTGCCCAAAACGATTTGCCAAAAATAGCAGATCTATACAAGCTCACAACTGTTCTGAGCTTGTAGATCTGCTATTTCTGGTGAACGTTCCCCCAAAATAAGGATGCGGCAGGTTCAAGTGGTTAACAAAAGTGGCATTTTAAGTTTTAAGCATATTTTGATATGCTTAAAACTATCACAATAATATCGTTAATCACAATAAGTCTTGCCACAATAATCGTGACATTTCATATTGTCATCATTATGTATTTGTAGCTGCAGCTGTGTTGCTAATAGCCTGCCATGCCTGCTGATACAAACAAAATCAGCTTGGGTTTCATGTGCCATTTTGAAAGGTTGTAGCCAAGGCCCAAAACAGGGACACCGCAGGTTAAAAGAGGTTAAGGAGTTAGGTCTGGCTGGTAGTCGGTAGCAGTTATCTCCTCTAGGAGCTTCAGTCTCAGTGAGATAATTACTTTTTATTCTGTTGCACAAAAACATAAACCGCAAAGCCAGTCGTTGGGAAATGTTGTCAGCAAGTTCTGGTCGAGTAATGAGTCATCTCACTCCGCTCGCAATTAAAGTATGATAACTCACCACACTCATCACTGTCACTGTCCCTGTGTGTGGGTTTGTGTGTATGGGCACGCTCGTGCACATGTGTGCTTGCGCACGTGTGTGGGTGTGTACAGTATGTGCGTTTTTATGCCTTGGCATTTGTTGTGTGGATCCAGTTTGGCCTCACTCCCTGAACCCACCTCACCCCTGCCCACTTGACAGACTGAAATGGCTTAGGGTTGACGACGACAGTACAGCATCTTGCAATGGGTCTGGTCCACAAAATTTGCTACTCCACCAAGATGCATGTACCTGTCTAAATACTTCCTTAATGTCAACAAAGTCCACAGCCACAACACCAGAGGGAGTTCAACAAACCATGTGCAACCCAGATTCGGCACAAACAAGGGACTAAATTAATTTCGCTCCTATGCCACCAAAATGTGGAACGCCCTACCAACAGTCATTAAGACATGTGAATCCCTTGACTCCTTCAAAACTGCTCTCAAAGGGCACCTACGGACGGCTGCAATTCGAAACTGGGCCCCGTAAAATCTGAATCCCCCACCCTCCCTTTTCCCCCCTCACTGTATATGTTTCTTTTCCCTTTTTACCATGATGATTTCCTGTTTTGACTATATAGTTGTGTATATTTGTACGTCTCTAAATGTTTTGATGAATTGAAAATGGTGGGCCCTATTGTAAACAAGTGTAATGTTTCATGGTGTCGTCCACTCACAGTTAACAGTTTTTGTATTGAGTTGTACTTGAATTGTACTGTAATTCTGCAAACTGTTAATAAATCAATCAATCAGTTTAACTCATCTTTAAGCTACAGTACAGTATGTATACCTGCATCTATCTGGTATTGAAGACGTTTGCTTTCCATGACAGATGGTGTAAATCTTACACAGCTATTTTCTTTCAGTTTTCTATCAGTGCACCTGCATGTCCATTATCTTTAGGAATCCATTATTGGTAGTTCTGTGAAGTGATCAAGGAATGAATGAGTGAAGTAATGTGAAGTCGAGATGAAATGGGAAAACCACATATTTAACCATTTTAGATCACAGCCCTGGTCATACCGTGCACCTATTTAAAAATAATGCAAAAGAAAAAAAATGTAAATATCGAAATAAATCCAAACAGTAAACATGTAAAATGATGATGTGTGCCTACATAATGCTTGAACCAATCAATTGGCTAATGGGAGGGCGAACCCGATTAGACATATATATATGGGCATATATTTTATAGCGGTCCTGAAGGAATATATACCTGAGGGAAGCCGCTCTGGTCGTCCAGAATGCGCAGTATCCCATGAGGCTTTGCAGCGATGATGTCCATACAGGCCTGGTTGTGGCTGAACGGCTGCTGCTGCCACTCAATCTGCTCCCTCATGTACTCCTCCTGTGGTTCACAGGACAGAAAGAAACCTCTTATCTCCACATCTCAATCTGCTCCCTCATGTACTCCTCCTGTGGTTCACAGGACAGAAAGAAACCTCTTATCTCCATATCTCAATCTGCTCCCTCATGTACTCCTCCTGTGGTTCACAGGACAGAAAGAAACCTCTTAACTCCATATCTCAATCTGCTCCCTCATGTACTCCTCCTGTGGTTCACAGGCCAGAAAGAAACCCCTTATCTCCATATCTCAATCTGCTCCCTCATGTACTCCTCCTGTGGTTCACAGGACAGAAAGAAACCTCCTATCTCCATATCTCAATCTGCTCCCTCATGTACTCCTCCTGTGGTTCACAGGACAGAAAGAAACCTCTTATCTCCATGTTTTAACTTGTTGAGCTTTTCCCGTAAATTAACCCCCTTACTTGATCATACTACAGCGTCACACAACCACATCAGGAGTCGCAGATCTGCAAGCTGGAAACGTGGCGCGAAGCAACGCATTTCCAGTTTGTATATCTGCTATTTTTTTATTTGAATCCTGAAATTGTAGTTACTAGTTACTTTACCGATTTATATTTATAATATAATAAAGTACAATGTACTGTATCATCATTACACCTTAAGCTACCCAGCAGCACATATAATTATTCAAATCAGCGCTATCCTTTATCAGCTGCGACGTTAAGTTGGTGAACACATGAGTTGCATTACTATTTACAATCCTATTTTTATGATTGCGAAATGAGCAATTCTGCATAATGATGAGGACTTTTAAGTTTGATACGTGATGTACACAGGTGTTTGTGTGTGTGTGTGTGTGTGTGTGTGTGTGTGTGTGTGTGTGTGTGTGTGTGTGTGTGTGTGTGTGTGTGTGTGTGTGTGTGTGTGTGTGTGTGTGTGTGTGTGTTCCTCAGTCTTCTGAGCCTACTGCATTCCCCACTGCTGGTCTGGAGAATGAAGCTGCGGTTGGAGAGCGTCTCCATGATGAACTTCACCATATGCCGGTCCGGTATTGTCCTCAACAGCTTCAGGTGGAGTCCCCGGTGCCACACGGTGTTGTATGCGGCAGTCAGGTACACCACCCCAGCTTTCTCATTGTCCTGGAAGCTGTTCTCGATGTCTTGAGAAAGTAGTGTTTATACCTGGTCTGCTGTTGACCTTCCACGACGGAAACCAGCTTGTTCCCGTGGGAGCTGTGAGTCCACCAGTGGCTCTATGCAGCCATGGCTCATCCTCTCCAAGATCTTAAATGGGACACTGAGCAGTGAGATGGGCCTGTATGACTTGGGGTCATACAGGCTCATCTTTATTTGGCCCATCTTTATTTGGCTTTGGCAGAGCTATCACAGAGGCGCGGTGCCAAATCTTTGGGAGCTTTAACCTCCGGTAGCATGCTGTAAAGAAAGCACAAAGCCAGCCAGATGTTGTTGTGCCCTGTTGGATGACGAACTCCGGGTGGATGTTGTCACGGCCAGGAGATTTGCCCGGCTTGAGCTTGCTCATGGCCTCACTGAGTTCCTCTGCTGTAAATTCTCCCGTGAGGTTGGAATCGACACTGGCCGCTCTTGAGATGCAAGACACCTCTCGCGATGTCAGTCGGGCAAAGTCTTTGTCTGCATCCGGGAAGTGGCCGTTCTTCAGGAGCTGGGAAGCGATGGCATCTGCGGTGACTGGGCATCTGTGGGCTGTTGTATTTCTGCCTGTAAGCTGGTTGATGGTCTGCCACACCTTGACTCGACGACTTCTGTTCATCTGGCCTTGCGGGTGGCGTCAAGCCTCTGGAGCAGTGCTGCTGCAGTCACATCCACCTCTTCTCTGGAGCTGGCTCTCTGGTGTTCACTCAGGAGGCGGCTGCACTCCTCGTCCCAACCTGGGATGTAGTTCCTGTTATAAGAAAAGGGCAACCTCCCGGAGGACCTTCTCACCTTCCAATCTCTCATTTCTACTTTTTCCTCCTCTCTATCAGCTGCTAAAGCTGCTTTTTTCTGCACTAAAATTCAGGCTTCTGCTTCCAACCCTAAAAAACTCTTTGAAACTTTCTCCTCTCTCCTACAACCACCACCCCCTCCTCCCTCCTCGTCCCTCCTCCCTGACGATTTCGCCAACTTCTTTGACAAGAAGGTGAACGATATCCGATCCTCCTTCCCTCCTCCCCCGGCTGGTGCCCTGCGCACTGCCCACACCCGTCTGCCTGCCACCCCCCCCTCTCTACCTTCATCTACTCCTCTCCCCCCCCCCATCCCCTCTCTATCCCACTTCTCTCCCCTCTCCCCTAACGAGGTCCTTCTCCTTGTTACCTCTAGTCGCCCCACCTCATGCTCTCTGGACCCGGTCCCATCCACTCTGTTGCAGTCTATTGCACCTGAACTTCTTCCCTTCTTAACCCACCTTATTAACACCTCTCTGACATCTGGCTACTTTCCCTCTACTTTCAAGACTGCCAGAGTCACCCCCCTCCTGAAGAAACCGACACTTGACCCCTCTGAGATCAAGAACTACAGACCGGTTTCCCTTCTATCCTTCCTATCTAAAACTCTCGAACGTGCTGTCTTTAAACAACTGTCCTCCTATCTCCACCAGAACAACCTCCTGGACTCCAACCAGTCTGGTTTCAAAGTGGGTCACTCGACAGAGACTGCCCTGCTGGCAGTGACGGAGTCGCTCCATGCCGCTAGAGCGAACTCTCTCTCCTCCGTCCTGATACTCCTGGACCTGTCTGCAGCGTTCGACACGGTGAACCATCAGATCCTCCTCTCCACCCTCGAGGGGATGGGTGTCTCAGGCTCTGCACTCTCCCTGTTTGCATCCTACCTGACGGGTCGCTCCTACCAGGTGATGCTGAGAGGGTCTGTGTCAGAACCACACAGGCTCACAACTGGGGTTCCCCAAGGCTCGGTTCTGGGTCCTCTTCTTTTCTCTCTCTACACTACATCTCTGGGTGCTGTCATCCACTCCCATGGCTTTTCCTACCACTGCTATGCCGATGACACCCAGCTGATCCTCTCATTCCCCCCCTCTGATACCCAAGTGGAGGCACGCATTGCTGCTTGTCTGGCTGACATCTCGGCGTGGATGTCGACAAACCACCTGAAGCTCAACCTGGACAAGACCGAGTTGATGTTCCTCCCGGGGAAGGGCTGTCCGCACCGAGACATGGCCATCACCATTGATAATGCTGTGGTGACCTCAACTCGGACTGCGAAAAATCTGGGTGTGACCCTGGACGATCAACTGACGTTCTCGGCAAACATCGCATCAGTGACAAGGTCCTGCAGATTCCTCCTCTACAACATCAGGAGGATTCGCCCCTTCCTCACGGAGAAGGCAGCCCAGGTGCTCATCCAGGCTCTCGTCATCTCCCGCCTGGACTACTGCAACTCCCTCCTTGCTGGTGCTCCGGCATCTGCCATCAGACCTCTGGAGCTTGTTCAGAAAGCTGCGGCTCGTCTGGTGTTCAACCGCCCCAAGTTCTCCCACACAACCATCCTTCTCCGTTCTCTACACTGGCTCCCCGTAGCGGCCCGCATCCAGTTCAAAACCCTGGTGTTAGCCTATAGGGCAGTGAAA
>NC_136809.1:38387580-38390080 GCF_951216825.1 Electrona antarctica
GTGCACGCGTGCATTGTGCATCCCTGCAAACGTGCTTGGGTGTGCGTGTGTGGCTGTTTGCGTGCATGTCATCTAGCTGACGCTCTTCATCCAGAGCAACTTAGAGTAAGCAAGGTAAACACAAGGTAATCACATCAAATGCATAGAGATAGTAATCTAGGATCATAGGTAAACCAAGAACCTATCATCAGTCTAAACAGTAAAATATGAATAATCCGTACATTAAACTATACAAACTATACGATGCCAGGTCAACAAATGAGCCTGGCATCTGTCTAGATAACATGCTATCTGAATACAATTTTAACATTTGCATAAGCCTGCAAGGTCGTCAAGTGCTATGGCAAGTGCTACAGTCATGGGAGCCATACGGGAGTTTGTCCCAGGGAAGGTTCTGGTGGCTTCGCTGTGTTAGCTGACAAATGACAATACTAGAGGGAGTAACAACAACGATCTGGTAGCACCCACCTATAGAACAAACATGGGGAAATTATCATTCTCTGGCACCAAAGTGTGGAATGCCCCGAAACCCCCCAAAAACATGTGGATCACTGGCTTCTTTTAAAACTAATTTGACTACTTCTCGGCCTGGGGCCCTGCATGACCCACCTCTTTCCAACCCATTGTGCTAGTCTAAACTGCATGCAGCTCTAGGTAGAAGACAGAGTTAAGCAATTGAAAATGGGATTGACATTCATAATTGTAAATGCAGCCTTGCCTTTCAGTGTGGAATGCCCTGACCCCCTCACTCAAAAACAGGCCTGAAAATCCACCTTTCAGCAGCAGGCCCAAGGGAGCCCAATGGAGGCCCAGGTGATACTTTTTCCCCACTCTGTATACAGTGTTTCATTTTTTCCTGTGATGATATTTAATTTTGTTGTTATTTTAAATGTCTATGAATTGATTGCATAGGGCCAAAACGGAAACAAGGACTTTTTGTTGGTGCTATCCCTTTTAGACTAACTGTTTGACTGTACTCTGTTGCTGTTTTTACATTTCTGCCTAAAAAAAACTATTCAAGCCATCAATCAATTCAGGAGGCCACATTTCTCATCGAAAGGAGATGGCATTCACTGACGACTTTATACGAAATTATGTCTGACTGTGTAGCCGTGCTGTTCACATTTCTGTCTAATGAAGTATTCAATGCATGCCTGCAGTGAGCAGCGTGTGTGTACAGTACCTGGTGTGGTTGGAAGCAGTGAGCAGCGTGTGTGTACAGTACCTGGTGTGGTTGGAAGCAGTGAGCAGCGTGTGTGTACAGTACCTGGTGTGGTTGGAAGCAGTGAGCAGCGTGTGTGTACAGTACCTGGTGTGGTTGGAAGCAGTGAGCAGCGTGTGTGTACAGTACCTGGTGTGGTTGGAAGTAGACGTTGCCCAGGTGGAGCACAGAGGACAGCAGCCTGTAGATGGCGGTCTGCTCCTGGGGGGTGAAGTGCAGGATGTCCATGGAGTTCAGCAGACGCCGGAAGTCTTCTCCATCGTCCTTCCCCTCGATGGTACAGTCTCCTCCCTGCACGCACGCACGCACGTATGCACGCACGCACACAAACACAAATGTGAGATTTGTGCATGCGTGTGTGTGTGTGTGTGTGTGTGTGTGTGTGTGTGTGTGTGTGTGTGTGTGTGTGTGTGTGTGTGTGTGTGTGTGTGAGGACAGTAACTTGCAATGGGCCTGGTCTTCAAGACACTCAAGGGACCATGCAGTGTCTATACCTGTCTGACTTCAAAAGAGTGAGGAACGCCCACGGGCACAACACCAGAGGGAGCTCCACTGATGTCATCCCCCCCAGAGGGAGCTCCACTGATGTCATCCCCCCAGAGGGAGCTCCACTGATGTCATCCCCCCCCAGAGGGAGCTCCACTGATGTCATTCCCCCCCAGATTTGACACAAACATGGGGATGAATTCATTCTACTAAATGTGGAATGCCATGACATGTCTTCTATTCTACACTAGTAGCTTGCCAAAATAAATGACCCACCAATGTTGTTCTGTAAACAAACTGGGGACGGCAGTGGCTCAGGAGGTAGAGCTGCCGCTTAGGAACCAGAAGGTTTGTTGCCTTGCATGGTTTTCCATAACGTGTTAATGTAATGCACAGTCATTGTAAAGCGCCTTGGATAAAGGCGCTATATAAATGCAGTTAATGCACCATTCACCATTTAAAGACTATTACTGCTTCTACTAGTATTGGTGATTTATTTGATTGCATTGTACATTATATCTTTATATGTCTTGATGAATTGAATGCAAAGGACCACAATGGCAACAAGCCATTTTTTTATATATTGTATAACCGTTAATAAAGTATCCAATCAATGGGTCAGAATCTGTGCATGCGTGCAGAGTGCTGTGTACCTGGTTCAGGTAGTAGTATGTCTCCATGCGTGCAGAGTGCTGTGTACCTGGTTCAGGTAGTAGTATGTCTCCATGTGTGCAGAGTGCTGTGTACCTGGTTCAGGTAGTAGTATGTCTCTGTGCATGCGTGCAGAGTGCT
>NC_136809.1:38395080-38420080 GCF_951216825.1 Electrona antarctica
CTTTACAAAGTTAACTTGTACATAAACGTTCATATTTCCAATATAAAGTACTCACCCCAGGCCACAGATGTTTTGCACGGGCAGGTATTAGCACCCGTGGATTCCGTATTGTTCAATAAAATGCATTTTTATCTGATCGGTGTGTGTGTGTGTGTGTGTGTGTGCGTGCGTGCGTGCGTGCGTGCGTGCGTGCGTGCGTGCGTGCGTGCGTGCGTGCGTGCGTGCGTGCGTATCACAATGAAAGCTATACCACGCCCTCCAGCTCACCTGTTATCCTTAAACAGGGGTCAATTTGACCGAGAAGCAAAAGCACCTCACCCATCCCATAATAAACAATACATACGCGTGATGTCCTTTAAACACCCTGGACTTTATCGCCATGGAAACACTGTTAACTAGAGTATGATAGAACCATAGCATATCGACCCAGTGTTGCCATAGCAACAGTCCCTCCCAGTCAGTTGCCTTCGGGGGTTAAATGGGGGGACAGACAGCTCATGGGTTCATTCAGCTCATTTCCACAAAGGTTTAAACACTTTTCTCTGTTTTCTATTGCCTGATCAATGTGATCATACTGCAGCGTCACACAAGCAGATCTGCAAGCTCGAATCTTGGTGCGAACTTGCGAAGCGCCACGTTTTGAACTTGTAGATCTGCGACCTTGGCAACAGTTTTGGAAACAAAGAGGTTTCCACCCGGCAGAGACCGGGTGTTTAGAGCTAATGCTCTAAACATCATGTATATCATTATATATGCCTACCTGCTATCGCATAATTATGCTGCTGCTTGTTTTATTTAACCTGCATCTATATCTCTTTCCCTGCTGCTGTCGCGCTACTTCTATCCTCTCTCTTTACACCTGTAAAAACCTGTGATGTGACAAATAAAGCAGATTCTGATTCTATATTCACAACAATAGTTTTAATTCAACCCCCCCCCCCCCCCCCCCGACCCCACTTTGAGCACCACCGATTTACAACAACAAACAAACAAATACACTGCCAAATCCTGAGTGATATTCTGAGAGTATGACATTTTAGAGGTGATTACACTTATAATTGTTCAGTGAATGAAATGACAAGGGGGCTACAACTACATCATGTGCAGTCATGGGGGTATCTAATGGTCTAGTGGCGCATACAACATGCTCTAATGCAGCCTGACAGCGAGTAACGGCTTTGATTCCCAAGCCTGACGTCCTTTGCTGCGTGTCACTTCCCCTCTCTCTCTCTCTCTCTCTCTCTCTCTCTCTCTCTCTCTCTCTCTCTCTCTCTCTCTCTCTCTCTCTCTCTCTCTCTCTCCAAAAATAATAATTGCAGTCATGCATTTCTCAGCAGTCAATATTTCTCCATACGTTGCCAATCTTTGCCAACTAAACCCACAAAATGCAAATCAACAGAGAGCACACAGGTGTGTACTGTCCCCAACAAAAGGATCCCCGTGAAACCACCGAAGGACCCCTGGGGGTCCATTCGCGGATTGAATAGGTTAATAATACAACAGTGATTCTCAAACCTTAAAATAATCTGACAAAGACAAGTTCAAAGAGTAGTAGTAGCAACGCACATCCAAACTCTTGAAGGCAGCTGCTGCTGGCCCCGGAGTGAACCGAGATCAAAGGAAAACAATATAGCCTATAACTCTCTTTGTCGGTTATTTTTGAGCAGTGCACACCGCTCCAATAATTGGCTGTTTGTTTGGGGTATGAACAGCTACAGTTGGAGGCCATCGATATTGTCCTTTTCTTTTTGCTGAGGTTTGCGTGATCTGCGCAAAAGGACAGTTAACCCATTTTGGGCGGGAACCCCTTTTGGTGTTTTAAACATTATGTTATAGCTATTGAAAAATAGCAGATCTACAAGCTCATAGCGCGCCACCGAGTGGCGCGCTACGAGCTTGTAGGTCTGCTATTTTGGAAAAATCGTGAAAATATTTATTTCAGAAAACTGGAGGATTTAGAAGGATTTTTTTAAATTTTGAGGTCAGGCCTAAATGGGTCAAATGATAAGGGACAATATCGGTGGCACCCAACTGTAGGTTACCAAAAGTGGCACTGTTCAGCAGCCTACAGAGTGGCACTGTTCAGCAGCCTACAGAGTGGCACTGTTCAGCAGCCTACAGAGTGGCACTGTTCAGCAGCCTACAGAGTGGCACTGTTCAGCAGCCTACAGAGTGGCACTGTTCAGCAGCCTACAGAGTGGCACTGTTCAGCAGCCTACAGGGTGGCACTGTTCAGCAGCCTACAGAGTGGCACTGTTCAGCAGCCTACAGAGTGGCACTGTTCAGCAGCCTACAGAGTGGCACTGTTCAGCAGCCTACAGAGTGGCACTGTTCAGCAGCCTACAGAGTGGCACTGTTCAGCAGCCTACAGAGTGGCACTGTTCAGCAGCCTACAGAGTGGCACTGTTCAGCAGCCTACAGGGTGGCACTGTTCAGCAGCCTACAGAGTGGCACTGTTCAGCAGCCTACAGAGTGGCACTGTTCAGCAGCCTACAGAGTGGCACTGTTCAGCAGCCTACAGAGTGGCACTGTTCAGCAGCCTACAGAGTGGCACTGTTCAGCAGCCTACAGAGTGGCACTGTTCAGCAGCCTACAGAGTGGCACTGTTCAGCAGCCTACAGAGTGGCACTGTTCAGCAGCCTACAGAGTGGCACTGTTCAGCAGCCTACAGAGTGGCACTGTTCAGCAGCCTACAGAGTGGCACTGTTCAGCAGCCTACAAAGTGGCACTGTTCAGCAGCCTACAGAGTGGCACTGTTCAGCAGCCTACAGAGTGGCACTGTTCAGCAGCCTACAGAGTGGCACTGTTCAGCAGCCTACAGAGTGGCACTGTTCAGCAGCCTACAGAGTGGCACTGTTCAGCAGCCTACAGAGTGGCACTGTTCAGCAGCCTACAGAGTGGCACTGTTCAGCAGCCTACAGGGCCATTGCCATTCACACTGAGCGCTATAACTATAACAATAAAAACTAACAATAAAACTGTACAGTACAGTAACTATCATAATAAAAGTGTAGTTGCACCGCTCAGTTCACACGGGTGTGTTTATTTATTCCTTTTGCAGTTATACAGAGTGACGTGTCGAGCCCATATGCTCTTCTCCAGAGTTGGGCTTGAAATGTCACCCTGTAATTGCTAAATATAACAGTTCACCAATTAAGACAGTTTTCTGAAACAAATAATATTGCTATAATATAGCAATATGGAATATGGAGATAAGAGGTTTCTGCCCGACAGCAAAGACATATTATGTCTTTGTGAAAAGAGGAGTTAACGGGCAATTGTGGGCACTGTATTTTGCCCGAAACCTCAAGTTTAGCGGGCATATACAGTTCATATACGGTAATATACAGGTGTGATGGTACAATTCAAGAGTTTACCGGAGTTTGTTGGAAAGTTTAACGGCAGTTTCCTGTAATATACACATCCGTATTCCATGCATGTCTTTTCCTCCTCTGTGCTGCAGAATGGTGTTTGAACCACATCAAAAGTTATACAGAAAGAGTTCTTTCTGTATAATCAGCACATTCTCCAAAGACAAGTTTGCAAGAAGTTTGACTTTTTCCTTTAGCAACTGATTTTAGTCAGTTTTACCCACTTCTGAAAGCAATCATTGTTCTAAATAGTTTCTAAAGACATTTTGAAAGCTTTGAAGTTTGTTTTCTACTTGAGAATATTTAAGATAATTATTTTATATTAGCTACTGTCAGTACTGGAACATACTGTTTGTACAGTATGTTGTTGTCTTTGACAAGCTGCTAGGAACTAATTGCCACCAGTGGGAAAAAACTTTAATTTAATTTGTTTAATTGAATTCAAATGATTGAGTGATCATGTACTTCAGTGGTGGAAGAAGTACTACTCAGATTGTTTAGTAAAAGTAGCAATACTCATAATAATACTTAATGTACCAAAGTAAGGGTAGTAAAAGTTGTCAAAATGTGTCAATCAGTTATACAAGCTCACAAGCTTGCGCTGAAAGCTACTAGATTGCTATTTTCGAAAAGCTGAGGTCTAAAACAGGGCTTTGTTTTGAATTAAATCTGTAAAATTATAAAAAATGGAAATACTCAGGGTAAAGTAAAAAGTACCTCAAAATGAATAGGTAAAATGCTTAATTACATTTTCTGTACACCACTGATGTACTTACTCCTCCATGTGGATCTGCGTGAACTTGCCAAAGCGGGAAGAATTGTCGTTGCGCACCGTTTTGGCATTCCCGAAGGACTCCAGCAGGGGCGTGGCCTCCAGGATCTGACCAATCACCGGAGAGAAAAGTATCACCATGACAACAACAGACATGATGACAGGCAGTTACCATGGGAGACAACTATGACTGTTGACTTAAAACAGTTACCATGGGAGACAACTATGACTGGTAACTTAAAACAGTTACCATGGGAGACAACTATGACTGTTGACTTAAAACAGTTACCATGGGAGACAACTATGACTGTTGACTTAAAACAGTTACCATGGGAGACAACTATGACTGTTGACTTAAAACAGTTACCATGGGAGACAACTATGACTGTTGACTTAAAACAGTTACCATGGGAGACAACTATGACTGTTGACTTAAAACAGGGTCTTCAACGTTCTGGCAGATAAAAGGACCACTTAGAGAAGTGAAGCAGGGACCCCCACTACATATTGTATAACATTGTGTTGCAGATTAAAGTTATCTTTCATAGATAACTTCACTGACTATCAGTGTTGTATAAATTAATGGTTGTTTGGGAATTTTCAGACATTTAACCACCTAAACCCTCAATAGTAAACTTGACCTTTGACTCTGTACTTGGTTTGCTCCTTTTTTCCCTCTACACACCAAACCTCTTAGCTGAAACTAGCCAATCTACAAGCTCACAATGCCTGAGCTTGTAGATTGGCTATTTTTGGCTAAAGTTCTCCCCGGAATATGGATGCAAGGGTGCTATGTGGTAAATGTAAAAAAGAGGTCAATATAAACTAAATAATATCCTATCCTAAACAAAGATTTGGTGGCCCCCTTGTAGTAACTCTGAGGACCCACTAGGGGTCCTGGACCCCTTTTGAAGACAAGCCCCAAGAGCTGCTGGGAAACGTTGAAGCCACGCTACCTATGGCTCTATGTTTGAAGACTCCTGACTTAAAAGACAGACATCCTTACCTCTATCTGAAGAGGACGGCAACAGACACCATGGGAGAAGAAAGAGAGGAGGATAGGGAGAGGGTGTTAATTACATTCAATTAATGTTTAGTTTAATTAAGAGAGGGTGTTATAACTAAATTGATTAACGTGGATTTGTTTTAGCAACTGTCAGGCTGCTGTACAAAACCTAAGCCTGTAACTGTGTTGTGACAATAAAGTTGATTGATTGATTGACAGACAGACATGTGTCTGTGTGCATACATACATACCTGTTGTGTGACATTGCGTTTGTGATGTATGGCTGTCAGGTAACGCAGGATGAGTTTTGTCGCTTCAGTTTTTCCTGAACCGCTCTCTCCACTGGAATGAAACAAGAAACAGATCAAATGTGTTAATTTATGAAAAAACACAAAACGTTACAATATGGAGATAAGAGCCCAACATATTTTTTTATAATTTTTATCCCACGATTTTGCAACCCATTTTTTTCACCCAGTGTCAATTATCTAATGTAATGCTGGGCACTACACTTCCTCTGCGAACCTGGGGGGGCAGCAGACTGACATCATGCTTCCTTCTATGCATGGAGGAGTCCAAGCTGTTTCTTTTCACCTGACAGGGGGGAATTTCCCTGGCCGGACGTAGCGCGTGGAAGGAACACGTTATTCCGACCAGTTTCTTTCCCCCCCAGGTGGCATGGGGAGGACATGCAAACTCCACACAGAAAGGCCCTTTCGCCAACCCCGCCTCGGGTATGGGCATTGGGCACTGATGACGCGGAGGAGGGAACACGCACCCAGCGCCCCAGCAGGAATCGAACCCAGAACCTTCTAGCTGTGAGGCAACACCACTACCAACTGTGCCACCAAGCCCCCTACAGCGACGATGTTTAAACTGCTACATGACTGAATGAAGGATCTGGCTCACTGACTGAGAGTGTGAACTTGTCTTGCTAAAACAAACGTGTCTGCATTGGACCTGTGAACAGGCTGTGAAACATCAGAGACAATCAATAAATAACATGTTATGTTGCGTGTGCGTGTGCGTGTGCGTGCGTGCGTGCGTGCGCGCGTGATCTCACCTGATGACTATGCACTGGTTCCTTTTGGCATCCATCATGGTGGTGTATGCAAAGTTAGCAATGGCAAAAAGATGGCTGGAACACAAACACATCAATGTTAGTGAATGTAATACACAGGAGCACACGCTTGCACACTCACACATGCATGCAAATGCCCATGCTCATATGTAATCTGTGTGTGCGCACACACACACACACACACTCTCTCTCTCTCTCTCTCTCTCTCTCTCACACACACACACACACACACACACACACACACACACACACACACACACACACACACACACACACACACACACACACACACACACACACACACACACACACACACACACACACACACACACACACACACACACACACACACACACTCTCTCTCTCTCTCTCTCCATTTTGACTGTTTTGTAAAAGGATAAGCAAAATAAGCTATACCTTTTTGGTCAGAAATGTGTTTTTGTATTGCCAATTATATATAACCTTAATGTTACTACACAATTGACACAAATAAACTAAGCTAATAACTAAGCTAAACATACTCATCTGTTTGTGTGTGTGTGTGTGTGTGTGTGTGTGTGTGTGTGTGTGTGTTCGTGCGTGCGTGCGTTGCGTGCGTGCGTGCGTGTTGCGTGCGTGCGTGCATGTGTGTGTGTGTGAACCTCGGGTGGTTCTCTGGTTACTGGTTAGATGTAATGTGCTTGTGCAATCAATAACCAAACTCTCCCTTGGCAACCGGCCATCAACAGTGTAACGTGAAGCTCTGTGTCTAACACCAGAGGGTGACTGTATTTACACCTACAGTGCTGCAGCTCCTCCAAGCTGTCTGTCTGTCACCTCAATCAGAGGTGTTTAGCTCTGAGGCAAATGAGCCTGAATTATAGTGTTATGTAAGCCCTGGGTTGTTCTAGGTCAGTGGTTCTGAACCTTTTCAGGCCGTGACCACATAAAAATTATCATATTTGAACTGCTGGGGACACACTTGTAATTGTAGGAGTTGTTGAGGCATTACATTTACTTTGACTCGGTTCCACTGTTCCACAGATACATATTGTGGAAATAGCCGATCTCCAGATTGGCTATTTTCACAATGTTTCCCTCATTCTTATATAATTTGGCCAATATTTGACCAGTTTTTATAGTATAGTTTGTTGATTACTTTTGATGCAGTAATGGATGTCCTTTACTTCTTTTCTTTCTTTCTTTTTTTTTAGGTATTACAAATGTCTTAAAAGTCCTTAAATTGTCACTTCACTGTCGTCTGGGGACCCCCCACAAAAGATATATCATGTGGGACCAACAGGTTGAGGACCACTGTTCTAGGTGAGCATGGGCATACCACGCTCTTATTCCAGAGCGACAGAGTCATTACAATAAGCAAGGTAAACACATACTGTACCATACATCAAATCATGTGTCCAAAACTGTTACTTTCGACCATGCTTTTGTGTGAGTCTGTAGTATGATCAATTAGGGCATTCATTTACAAAAAGAAAAACCGTGTCAGGTCTTACGGAGGGTTGTCAGCGAGGCCATGGCCTTCGTACTGGAGCACCATGTCAGTGCCATAGATGTTGAACATCTTGTACGGGTTCACAGACACCAGGATCCTCCCTATGTACGACTGGGTGGCATGCAGGAGGGAATGAGAGAAGACAAGAGAGAATGATATTAGGATAAACAAGTGGATAAAAAAAGAGTAGCATGTTCTGATCATATCATGTTGTTTCAAACTGTCAACAACTAGTTCCAGGTAGAGTTGTCAAAGTACCGAACAAAAAAGATGGAATCTCACTGTATATCGTCAGGAAGAAACCTCTTATCTCCATACGTTTTATATGAACGCCCTGCTTGATGATACTACAGCTACAGCGTCACACAAAAGCATTACAAGTGGCAGATCTGCAAGCTCTAAACCTGGTGCGAAACCATGCTGTTTGAGCTTGTAGATCTGCTAGTTTTGATGCTTTTGGACATATGAGGTTTCCACCCGACTTTTTTGTATGACATTAACCACTTGAACCCCAGCATCCAAATTCTGCAGGGAACATTAGCCAAAAAAAGCCGATCTTGTAGATTGGCAATTTTCAATACAGCATACAACTTAGCTCTAAGTGGTTAATCTGCATTACAGAATATAGTATATGAGCTGCTTGAAGTTGTAAGACGTGTGTCATTGATTGATTTGATTGAATTGAAGTCTTATAGTTTGCGAATAAGGGATGATTCCATATTTCAAGGGACAGATGGCAAACCTTTTTTCTTGGTGACCAAAATATATTCACTGAAGGAGTTAACATATTATTTATAACTAACAGCAAAAGGTTTTCATAGTGAAATATATAACTCCCGGGATCTTAGAACTATAAAACAGTGGTTCTCAACCAGTCCTTGAGGGGGTTCCATGATGGAGAGTTGGTAACGAATGATCCTTTTTATTATCTTTAACTCTTGAGAGTGTAAAATGAAACCAAATGGACCCGTACGGGTCCATTTGGGTCAGAGAGGCTAAATCTCATCAAACGGTGGTCCGTCACCGTCCGTGGCTCAAATGCAGAATAAATAATGGACTTGATGTGAAAAAGGTTGAAAACCACTGCTATTAAACATTCACTCTACTGGTCCTGGAGAAGTATACATACATATATGAGCTCCTGGTCAAAGCGTTTCTTCAGGTTCATCAGAACGGTGGTCTCATTCAGGTCCCTGTAATTACACACAGGTGGTATAAACTCAGGTATCTGTAATTACACACACTTGTAAACTCAGGTTCCTGCATATAATCACACACAACCTGTAAAAACAAAATACAACCTACCTAATAGCAAAAAGCTGTGTCATGTACTGTAGATTTGCTACACCAGTGGTTCTCAAAGTGAGGTCCCCAGGTGCCCTTGGGGGTTCATTTTAACAACTTTACCCATATCTTATACTTTGGCTATTCAAAAATAGCACATCTATAAGCTTGTAGATTGTTAGAATGATTTTAATTCATTCATTCATACATTTATTTATTACATTTCTGGTCCATTGACACATACTAGCCTCCGGACACCCATTTGAAAAGGTGGTTACCTTTTCAAATGGGGGTCCGCAGGCTAGTATGTGTCAATTTGGGTGTCCTTGACATGAAAAGGTGTGTGTGTGTGTGTGTGTGTGTGTGTGCGTGCGTGCGTGCGTGCGTGCATGCGTGTACATACTCCAGCTGTGTCATGTCCTCCATGCCCTCTGCCCAGCGCTTGGTCCTGATCCCCACTGTGGTCATGCTCCTGATAGAGTACACCTGTACACACGCACACACACGCACACGCACACACACACACACACACACACACACACACACACACACACACACACACACACACACACACACACACACACACACAGTATACAGTAGGTTATGAAGCTATAGTTATGAGCTTTTAAATATATTATTTTTATTATTGTATTCATCATTTTTGAAAATTTTGAAATGTAAAAAAATAATATTTGGAATGTTTCTTTTTAATGAATGATGAAAGTATGAATGTGATTAAGTGGACCGCTGACTAGGGTTGGGATCCTTTAAGTATGAATGTGATTAAGTGGACCGCTGACTAGGGTTGGTATCCAGTATGAATGTGATTAAGTGGACCGCTGACTAGGGTTGGGATCCTTTAAGTATGAATGTGATTAAGTGGACCGCTGACTAGGGTTGGTATCCAGTATGAATGTGATTAAGTGGACCGCTGACTAGGGTTGGTATCCAGTATGAATGTGATTAAGTGGACCACTGACTAGGGTTGGGATCCTTTAGGTTTTTAACAATTCTGATTACTTAACGGTTCCCTTTAACGACTCCTATAGGACGATTCCAAATGGACCCTTACAGATCTGTAACTTTGAGAGGGTACAAATGGACCCTTACAGATCTGTAACTTTGAGAGGGTACAAATGGACCCTTACAGATCTGTAACTTTGAGAGGGTACAAATGGACCCTTACAGATCTGTAACTTTGAGAGGGTACAAATGGACCCTTACAGATCTGTAACTTTGAGAGGGTACAAATGGACCCTTACAGATCTGTAACTTTGAGAGGGTACAAATGGACCCTTACAGATCTGTAACTTTGAGAGGGTACAAATGGACCCTTACAGATCTGTAACTTTGAGAGGGTACAAATGGTTTGAGAACCACCAGTATTGCAATTGTATAGCAGACGTGAAGTCCACACGCCAGTGTGATAGAAACCGGTTCCAGAAACGGTTCCAAATGTGACAGAACCGATTCCGGTTCCTAAACTTTGGATCCGGATCCTACTGATTCCTCCGGTTTCCGGATCCCAACCCTACCAACCGGCAGTGTGTTGATCACCTTATCATGCCAGCTCCCGGCGGTCTCCCTCTCCCGGTTGGGGTGCCACACCGGCTCCAGGAGCCGCGCCTCCATGCCGGGGGGCGGCGGCGAGAAACCCTCCACGAGGCCATCGTCTCGCATGGTCCACTTCTGGAGGTTGTGGACCGTCCCGTGGGGAAGCACCCTCTCTGCGGCCCACACGTCGTCCCCGTACTCCCCTCCCCCGCCCTGGGCGTTCCGGGCCCAGTGGCCCGTGCGCGGCCCGTACGGCTTTATCACCGCTAACTCAGAGTCCTCGCCCTGCAGTGCCGTTGGCACCCTGTAGGAGGCGTAGCGAAGCTGCTGGTTCTGGATGGCGTTGCCCATCTGGGGTTTGTGGAACCTCCGTGCAAGAAGGGATCCATCGGCCAGTTGTCTGTCGACAGAGGAAATGGTTCTTAGAACATGGCGTAGCATTAGTATGATTAGGGCTATATATATATATATATATATATATATATATATATACCGGTATACAGTATATATGATAAAAGGTGCTATAAGGGGTGCTGTGGATGAAAAGATTATTTACAGGGGTAACCTGAGCCAAAAATGTTTGAGAACCACTGCTATACCATATGGAAAGTGGTTTGGCATCCACAAGACCCAGGGCAGTAGGCTCCCCCCCACCCCCCACCACCAGGCAATCAGGCTTTTGAACGACAACACCATGAGGATTAAGCTCCGGAAAAGATAATTCCCCCACCCAATCAGGTTATGAATGATAGGCCTATTGCCTGTCTGTTTACTAAACGCACGCACGCACGCACGCACGCACGCACGCACGCACGCACGCACGCACGCACGCACGCACGCACGCACGCACGCACACACACACACACACACACACACACACACACACACACACACACACACACACACCCTCCTCACTCCATTGGTTTCCATCATCATTGATTAGACGAAAAAAGAAATGGTTAAAAACCTCTAAACTCTGAGCTGTATTTGGGTAAAGTGATGATAATATTGAGCTGTATTTGGGTAAAGTGATGATAATATTGAGCTGTATTTGGGTAAAGTGATGATAATATTGAGCTGCATTTGGGTAAAGTGATGATAATATTGAGCTGTATTTGGGTAAAGTGATGATAATATTGAGCTGTATTTGGGTAAAGTGATGATAATATTGAGCTGTATTTGGGTAAAGTGATGATAATATTGAGCTGTATTTGGGTAAAGTGATGATAATATTGAGCTGTATTTGGGTAAAGTGATGATAATATTGAGCTGTATTTGGGTAAAGTGATGATAATATTGAGCTGTATTTGGGTAAAGTGATGATAATATTGAGCTGTATTTGGGTAAAGTGATGATAATATTGAGCTGTATTTGGGTAAAGTGATGATAATATTGAGCTGTATTTGGGTAAAGTGATGATCATATTGGTTGGTATTACTTGGTTCAAGTATCTGACCATGTATAAAGTCACAATACCAACTTTGATGAGGCAGTATTGTGTTGTTCTATAAACATGTTCGTGTTTTCTTTTCTTTTTTCTTTTTCTGAAAAGTGCGCAGTGCGCCCATACATACAAGGATAATATTTCACACATAGCACTTTCAAGCACCTTAGTGCATGTGCTGTATGATTAATGTATACTTGACCATTTTGATTCTAGGTACTGTATTTACTATGGTTGCTATTCTTAATTATTACTTTCCTGATTGTTGTATTGCTGCTAGATTGTTCCGGAATCAAAATCAAAGAATCTTACTATTTTGATGTATATAAGATTTAACAATTAAATATTTTTAAAGATTGTATTTCAATGAATAATGTGATGTGAATAATACAGTAGCCTACATGTGGGGAAAGTGTCCAAAATGTATGTCAACATAAAATGTGACTAAATGATGTGAAATGCTTATGGAATGGATGGATGGAAATGGATTATACAGTTGGGTGCCACCGATATTGTCCCTTATCATTTGACCCATTTAGGCCTGACCTCAAAATTTTAAAAAATCCTTCTAAATCCTCCAGTTTTCTGAAATAAATATTTTCACGATTTTTCAAAAATAGCAGACCTACAAGCCACCGAGTGGCGCGCTACGAGCTTGTAGATCTGCTATTTTTCAATAGCTAAATTATAACATAATGTTTAAAACACCAAAAGGGGTTCCCGCCCAAAATGGGTTAACTGTCCTTTTGCGCAGATCACGCAAACCTCAGCAAAAAGAAAAGGACAATATCGATGGCCTCCAACTGTACGAGTTACTGAGTATCCATGAACAACTTCCTACCTGAAATCATGTTGACCCAGGTCGTAGTCGGACATGGCACCGAAGATGTTGGGAGGTCTGGGTGCAGGTTGGCCGGTAAACATGGAATCGTCTTTGAGCTTAAAGAGCTCTGGCTGCCGCAACTTGCGGTGCCTTCCGAGTGCACCCGACAGGTTGGGCTTCTGACCCGGGATGACCAGGGTCCCGTCTGGCAGTCGATACCGCGCTCCTCTAAGGTTTTCATTTCCAAGGGCCTGATGGTGAAGGCAGGGGGAAAGATAGCATGTTACTTTATGTATAGACAGATGCCAGGTTGTAGACCTGGCTGGCATCCTATAGTGTGCAATGTGCATAGTTTCAACATAGAGATTGTTGGGGGATATATTCTATTGTTTAGACTGATGATCAGTGGTGTAAAAGTACTCACCTGTTTTACTTAAGTTAAAGTATCAATACTGCAATGTAGAAATACTCTATTAAAGTTAAAGTAGGCCTATAAGTAAATAATCACACCCGTGTGAACTGAGTGGTGCACTGAGTGACGTCACACACTAACCATAGCAACCATGCTCACCTGTGCGTGGCCCCACGTACAGGTACACACATACACAGATACAGACAGACAAAGCTGGTTATTGGAGTGGTTTGCACCACTCAAAAAATTAAAAAAAAGTACTTTTTACACCACTGGCTGCACAGACTACAGTCAAACTGTAGTCTGCAAACTGCAAACTGCCTTTCCTACGCACTATAAAATGTTATTTTCTTTGTGACTGCGAAGCACTTTTTTCTACAGTAGGAAGAGTGCCATATAAATAAAGGTTATTATTAGCATTACGTCAAGCAGGCTCGGATTCTGAGGAGCAAACGGGTTGATGACGATGGTCCCATCCGCCAGGGTGTAAGAGATGTCTTTCAGGGACGGGTTCTGGAGTGCAGCCAACAGATTTGGGGTCTTGGGTTTTCTAGGGTCCACAATGATGCTTCCATCTGGGAGGGTGTAGGATGCTCCTCTCAGGGCTGGGTTACTCAGGGCCTGGAGATGACAAAAAACAAGAGTTCAGTTCAGTCTCAAGGCGAACTATGAATGAGACCTGATCATGTGATCAAGAGTGCCGAGTTACCAGGTCAATTTCACCTTTCACATTTCACTGCTTTACACGAAGAATAGAATAACAATTACATGTTTAAATCATAATTTGTTTTAGCTCTTTGCTTTCTAAAACCACAGGACAGTTCATTAGTTAAAAACTCAAAAAACAAACAAAAAAACATTTGTTTTCCTTACAAGACACATGAAGAGAAATTCATCAGCTTAGATGACAGGAATGAAGCATGAAAATGCACTAATACATATTTGAATACATTTTGTCCCTTTTCTCCCTTATTTTATTATTTATCTTTGCAATGTGACTGTGAAACACTTTGAGCTACAGTACTTTCTAATTAAGTGCTATACAAATGTGGTTGTTATTACACTTGACAGGTCGGGAGCGAGCGGTTTAAATGGGTTGATGACGATGGTCCCATCTGGCAGGGTGTAAGAGACGTCTTTCAGGTAGGGGTTCCCTAGTGCAGCTAACAGATTTGGGCTCTTGGGTTTTCTAGGGTCCACAATGATGCTTCCATCTGGGAGGGAGTATGATGCTCCTCTCAGAGCTGGGTTATTCAGGGCCTGGAGATGACCCAAAAAAAAAGAAACAGTGTTCAGTACAGCTTCAATGGCAGTGCTGGAAAAAGTACTCACATTTTTTTACTTAAGTAAAAGTATAGTGTAGAGAAATACAAGTACAAGCCCGGAATTCAAAATTCACTTGAGTGAAAAAACGACAAAAGTATTGGTATCAAAATGTACTTATTAAAGTGCCCAAAGTTTTCAAATGGCCGAAATGTATATAGGGCTGAAGTGGTTGATCTACCTTTTGTAATAATAATCAACACCATCAGGTAAATGAGATCAAATACATCTTCAGGACTTCTCAATTGCCAGGTCAGTTTTACCTTTAACATTTCACACTATTGTTTTTTAATATAACATAATAAACTGCTGCTCTACAACCACAGGGTAGCTCATAGTTACAGTAGTTAAAAGCTACAGATCAACCACTTCATAGTCACTTTCCTTCCAACACAGATGGTTTGAAATTGATTGGCCTAAAATGACAGGGAATGAATTTGGTAAATGCACTGCTTTGGAGACACAATGGGGTCAGTCAGTGACCCCCTTCTGGCATAATGTAAGTGGCACATGGCAGTGCTCTGTAGGGTGGCGGCCAGGTTTTGAGATAGATGATGCCAGGAGTGGGGATCAAACCGGAAACCTTCCGAATCCCAGCCAACCAACCCTCTACTTCCTGTGCACAGTGCCACCCCAACATATTGCTTAAACTATTAATAGTCAGTTCTGTTCAATACGAAATGAACAGAACTGGCATTTCTTGGTTCATAGAGACACCAGATTTGTAGCCTGGGTTCCAGCCTGATTTGCTGCATTCCGCGGATCTGAAAATGCGAGTGACAATTCAGAATCACGGAACACAGCGATTCAGGTTGCAACCCAGGCTATCAGATTTGTCCCACAGGCTTAAGTAAAACAAGTTATGTGCTGCAGACAAATTAAACATTGCAGGTACACTACATAGCTTATTTCATTAAGCCTGTGAAGCACTTTGAGCTGCATTTATTTTCTTCTGTGAAACGTACTATAAACAAAGATTATGACATACATTGGACAGGTCAGGAGCGAGCGGTTTGTATGGGTTGATGATAATGGTTCCATCTGGCATGGTGTAAGAGATCTCCTTCAGGTAGGGGTTCCCTAGTGCAGCCAACAGATTTGGGCTCTTGGGTTTTCTAGGGTCCACAATGATGCTTCCATCTGGGAGGGAGTATGATGCTCCTCTCAGGGCTGGGTTACTCATGGCCTGGAGATGACAACGTCAAGAGTTCAGTTCAGTTCAGCCTCAAGGGCTTTCTAATTTACAAATGGGGCCTGACCAGTAAAGAAGCCAAGATGTCTCCACTAAGCCTGATAGCTATTTTTGTTACAGCCTGCCTGTTATGGTTCAGCAGTTCAGCTAGTCCTTGTCACAGCTAATAGCATATCTCTGCTGACTGCTGTCTATAGAAGAAACCGCCTATAACTACAAAAGTTTTCAGTTTTCAGGAAATGAAAAAACATCCAGCTCAAGTGGAGTTAGGAGGTTTTTGCCAAAGTGCTTTTTTAATACTTTTCATTGGTTCATTTTTTTAATCAACACACAGACTTAACACTAGAGTGTCTGTGAGGTCTTTCTGACCCATTTTGAGATGTTTAAGTTGATTATCTTTGCCTGTGAAGCTCTCAGAAGGTTCCCCTTCCATGACGTTTCCTAAATATTCGATTTAAATCATCTCTGTTTATTCCATCTGAAACATTTTCTAAATATGAATGTATGCATACTTATACCATCTCTGCCTATTCGTTTTTAATACTTTTAATACTTTCCATTGGTTCAAAAAAAAATTACCGACACACAGACGTAAAGTGTGTTGAATAGCATTGATTTATGCAAAAATAATAATAATAATTGAACTGATAGTTCATAGTTTCAGTTAGTTAAAAATATATGGAGGTACTACTAAGAACACTTCCCACTTTCCTTCCAACACACACACACACACACACACACACACACACACACACACACACACACACACACACACACACACACACACACACACACACACACACACACACACACACACACACACAAAGGCAAATTGCTTGGCCTAGAGATTAGATGACAGTAATGAAAATGCACTACTAACGTTGAGTAGGTTCGGCGAGAGGGGCTTATTGGGGTCGATGATGCCGTCCGGCAGCTTGAACGAGGCCCCCCGCATGGATGAGTCCTGCAGGGCGCCCGACAGGTCCGGACCGACGGGCTTCCGCGGGTCAATGATGATGGTGCCGTCCGGCAGGGTGAAAGACGCACGCATCAGGGCGGGGTTCATCAGCGCTAGCTTGAGGCTGGGGGAAGACGCCTGTCTGGGGTCGAGCATCATGGTGCCATCCGGGAGAGTCCTCAGGGAACTCATCAGGGCGGGGTTGCTCAGGGCGTTCATCAAGTCCGGCGACATCGACTGCGTTACGTAGAGACAGAGAGGTCAAAGTAGGGGTATCACGATTACACATTTTGTTGACGATTACAGTAATTGTCACACAAATAATTGCGATAAGATTTTGTTGGAACATTGGAACGTTGCAATTTGTATTTCTGTTTGCCTTTTTCGTAATCACCAATTGCACAGGACAGATATGACAAATAACTTGAATATACAAATCATAGAAATAGAATAGAAATCACTGACCAAAAATAGCGGAAATAGTTGATCAACAAGCTTGTAGATCTGCTATTCTGCTATTTTTGAAAAAATTATGGAAAAGTATGGACATTTCTCAACATGCAAACGATTGATGATTATGCAAAAATAATTGCGATTATCTCAAATAATTGTGATTAGTATGTTGACTTAGGCACTTTTTGAATAAGTCAATCTTTAATTTTGTCTTTCCTGAAAACCTTCAAAATATGACTTTAGGCTAGGAGGCTAACAACCTGTAATGGTTTATTATGGGTTACCTTCGCGTTAGGGTCTACAAAAGTGCCATCGGGGAGCTGGAAGGAGGCCCCCATCAACTGGGAATTTTGCAGGGCGTTGCCCAGCCTGGGTGATTGGGGCCCATACGGCGACTGCATGTAGGTTCCGTCCGGCAGCTGGAAGGACGCCCCCCGGAGCTGCTGGTTCTGTAGGGCATTGCCTAGCCTCGGTGATTGGGGCCCATACGGCGACTGCATGTAGGTTCCGTCTGGCAGCTGGAAGGAAGCCCCCATCAACTGGGAATTTTGCAGGGCGTTGCCCAGCCTGGGTGATTGGGGCCCGTAGGGCGAGCGGAGGTTCATAGGGGGCCGAAAGGATGCTTGTCTGAGACCCGCGTTCTGGCCCAGCGCGTGGCCGAGCTGAGGCGTGGCGGGGGCATAAGGGTTCCTCATGGGGGGTCTCATCGCGGACATGCCCTGGAGGTTCATGCGGTGGCTCATGGCGTCGTTGAGCATCGGAGACGGTGGAGGCTGAGAAATATGACCGACGTGGAATGGTGAGAGAGTGCCCTGATATGAAGCCATGCCTTGGAGCGCCTGGCCATGCTGCATGGCTCCAGAGAGCATTGGAGAAGAAGGCACTGGGGGTCCGCCGGGGGACATCATCATCATCGACGGAGGACTGAAGGAAGCTCCTCGCAACGCCTGGTTCTGCATAGCTCCAGACAGCATGGGAGAAGATGGCATCATAGGCTGCTGCTCATAAGGCGACTGAAAGGGGATCGGTGAACTAAAAGACGCTCCTCTCAATGCCTGGTTCTGAAGAGCTCCAGATAGCATGGGAGAGGAGGGTGCCATAGGCTGCTGATAAGGCGACATTGGGGACATGTAAGACGCATCACGAAGGGCCTGATTCTGCTGCAAAGCCCCTGACAGCATCGGAGAAGACGGCATCATAGGCTGTTGATAAGGAGACATTGGGGAGGCATAGGATGCACCACGAAGGGCCTGATTCTGCTGCAGAGCTCCAGATAGCATTGGAGAGGAGGGCGCCATAGGCTGCTGATAAGGAGACATTGGAGAGGCATAGGATGCACCACGAAGGGCCTGATTATGTATAGCTCCAGACAGCATGGGAGAGGAAGGGGCTCCTGGCTGCTGCATGTAAGGATCAGCCATGTAAGGGTCCGGTGCATAGTGTTGCGGGGGGAGGGGCGAGGAACGCGGAGAGCGGTGAGGACTGAATGCAGGATGATGCCCCATCCCGTGCTTAAGGGAGGGCTGTGGGGAGGGAGCCATTACTCTCTGCTGGAGAGGATGCCCTCGTGCCATGGGTCGCGACTGGGGTCTCCCCAGTGGTACCCGGTGGGACATGTGCGGGGAGTGGAAAGGGGAAGGAATGGAGGAGTCCACGGTGAGAACAGAAGACCGGTTGCTCCTTATGGAGGAGTTACGGAACGGGGGCACGTGATGGGTGGGCGGCGGGACCGGTCGCCCTCGGAGGCCCATGGGGGAAGGCCTCACCGTTCCCAAGGGAACATTGCCACGCCCCATCCTCCTGGGTCTGGCCAACGGCGTGGGTTCCCTCATCAGGCGGTTGGAGCGATGGGAGAAGGTAGGGGACGCGGCGCCAGGCCGAGGCCCAGGGGCAAAGCTATGACGGGAAGGGGTGGGAGAGGCTCTCATACCCATGTGGGGCGAGGGAGGCGCGGACGGACGATGGAAGGCCGGGATAGGCGACGGGGGACCACGCGACGGACTTGGCCTCCTCATGGAGGAACGAGGGGAGGGGGGACGAGAGCGATGCCTCATGGAGGCCCTGGGCGACCCAGGAGGACTATGTCGCATCATCTGGGGCGAGGGTGACCTCCTGCCCATGGAGGAAGGGGGTCTCTGCGGCGGCATTCGGGGAGAGGGGGGTCCCCTCGACATTACGGAGGGGGGTCTTTGGGCAGGAAAACCACTTCGCTGCGGGCTGGGGCTTCGTCTCATTGGGGGGCCTCGCTGCATCATCGGAGAGGCCATTGGGGGTCCGCGTTGCATCATCGGAGAGGCCATTGGGGGTCCGCGCTGCATCATCGGGGAGGCCATTGGAGGGGCACGCTGCATCATTGGGGAGGCCATCACAGAACGGCGGGATGGGGTGGGAGAGGGCTGCATGCGACGTCCCATAGCAGGGGACAGGCCAGCTTGATGCATGATCATGGCAGTTGGGGTGGGGATCTGGGGAGCGCCATATCCCATTCCCTGCTGCTGTGACATCATCATCTGCTCTGCCATCATCTGCTGCTAGTAGGAGAAATAACACATGTAAGCATGTTAAGAGTTTATAAACGTTGTCCAGAAGACAGTACAGTACTACTGTATATCAGACAATCCTAGTATTAAATGTAGTCCTACAACTGCCATGTTGGGGACCAAACAGTTGTTGCAAACACCGGAAATCCAAAAATGAATTAGTCCTACGCCAATCAGACTGTTCAGACAAATTGAAACACCTGTGTTGGTGTCCAACATGGCAGGTGTAGGACTACATTTGAAACTCATGAATACCTAAAACTGGCTGTTATTAAGAATCAAATAAGAATAATAACCTGTGGCAGCATCTGCTGTTGTGGCTGCATCATTTGTGGTGACATCATCTGCTGTTGTGGCTGCATCATTTGTGGTGACATCATCTGCTGTTGTGGCTGCATCATTTGTGGTGACATCATCTGCTGTTGTGGCTGCATCATTTGTTCCTGTTGCGCCATCATCATTTGTTCCTGTTGTGCCATCATCATTTGTTCTTGGGGTGACATCATTGGTTGTGACATCATTTGTTCTTGTTGTGACATCATCATTTGTTCCTGTTGTGCCATCATCATTTGTTCTTGAGGTGACATCATTTGTGGTTGGGGTGACATTCTAGGATCCTGTTGTGCCATCATCATTTGTTCTTGGGGTGACATCATTGGTTGTGACATCATTTGCGGAAGGGGTGACATTCTAGGATCCTGTTGTTGTGCCATCATCATTTGTGCTTGGGGTGACATCATTTGTGGTTGGGGTGACATTCTAGGATCCTGTTGTGCCATCATCATTTGTTCTTGGGGTGACATCATTTGTTGTGACATCATTTGCGGAAGGGGTGACATTCTAGGATCCTGTTGTTGTGCCATCATCATTTGTGCTTGGGGTGACATCATTCTAGGATCTAGAGGTATCTGGTCTTCATACTGAATTTCCGACATGTTTTCAAATTCTGGTTCCTGGGGGAAGGTAGGGGCTGGGGGCAGAGCTACATCCAGTCGATCCTTCCCAAAAACACGCACTTGTGGCCTAGGCACTCTAAAGGTCATATCTCCTCCCTGAACACCCATGGTGTCGTCTCCAAGCTGGCTCATCGCTTCTGCAAACCCGGCTGCGTACCCATCCGTGAATTGGTCTTGCGGCTGCTCCATCCCTTGCCCTCCCATCCCATACGGCTGCTGGAGCCCCATGGCCTGCTGAGAGCTGAAGTCTTGGTAAGGCATCCCTGCCTCGCTGTAGCTGAGTTGATGTTCCTGTGGCATTCCCCCTTGCATTCCCATTGTGTCCGCATAGGGATTCTCATGAACTCCAGCCTGTCCCTCACCATAGTACGCTCCTTGACCACCGTCATAGAGACCCTGAGCCTGGGGGTCAATATAACCACCTACGTCTCCTGCATAGGCGCCATATCCCTGTCCCGCTGCAGCATATGGGTCCAGACCCGGATCTCCAAAGGGTGACATTGGCTGCTGTATCTGCTGACCATATGGGTCACCCATGCCGTATGGGTCACCCATCCCGTCATAGTAACCGCCGGTGGCATCATAGACTCCCTCATCCTCATAGTAACCCTGGTCCTGTAAGTCTGCGCCCATTCCTCCATCATCATAGTATCCAGGCTGAGTCTGGGCCCCGTATGCAGCCTGCTGACCATAGCCCTGGGCCCCGTATGCTGCCTCCTGACCATAGCCCTGGGCACCATATGCATCCTGACCATAGCCCTGAACCCCATATTCATCCTGACCATAACCCTGAGCTCCATATGGATCTTGACCATGACCCTGAGCTCCATATGGATCCTGACCATAGTCCTGGTCCCCGTATGGATCCTGACCATAGCCTTGGGCACCGTATGGATCCTGACCATAGCCTTGGGCACCGTATGGATCCTGACCATAGCCTTGGGCCCCGTATTGATCCTGACCATAGCCCTGGGCCCCGTATGGATCCTGACCATAGCCTTGGGCCCCATATGGATCCTGACCATAGTCATCATAGCCATCATGGGTTTTCTGATACCCCTGGTCATATCCATGTTCATGTCCTTGCCGTCTTTGTGATCGCCGCCCGCCCCAGCCTTGGCCTCCCGCTCCACTCGCCTTCATTTTTGTGGACAGGAAGCGCTTGGTCAACCAGTTGGTTGTTCCTGCAACCTTACCTAGCAACCCACTGCTGTTTTTGAAGCCTTCTCCTAGGCTGTCACCAGGTTTCTTCCTAAACATCCCTTGAAAGAAGCCTTTCTTTGCACCACCCCCCAATTTCATTATCATGTAAGTGGGCTTAGGGCCGGCATTTGCTTTCTCAGCCTTCTCCTTGGCCTCTCTTTCCTTTTTCTTCTTCCCGCTGCTTTTAAACCTCATCATGAAACGAGTGTGATTCTTCAGCAAGGACTTGCGTCGTTTCTTCGTCTTCTGCTTCTTGGCCAGTTTGTTTCTGCCCAGGCGCAGGAACAAACGAGACGTACTTTTCAGCTTCTTCCTGCTGTTCCTGCGCCTCTTGAAGCCAGAGAACTTCATGAACATCCTGGACATGTTCTTCAGTCCTTTCTTTGGGAACTCCTTGACTGGAGGCACGGGTGGGCCTCCTGCTTTCTTCTTATCTGTCTTCTTCTTGTCATCCGACTTCGATCCCTTGTGTTTGTCTTTGGATTTCTTCTTCTTCTTGTCATCCTCGTCTTCATCCTCGTCTTCATCCTCATCATCCTCATCTGAGTCCTCATCGGAGTCCCCACCCCGTTTCTTCGGCTTCCCTCCTTTAACTGGCTTACCCTTACCTTTCTTGGGCTCGTCTGAATCTTCTTCCGAGTCCTCCTCTTCTTCCTCCTCACTCAGTTCCTCGTCCTCAGAATCCGCTGGCTTCCCTTTCCCCTTTCCTTTCTTCCCGTCGTCCTTCCCTTTCCCCTTGGGCGGGGGCTCCACCTTTTTGCCCGGGGGCTCCGCCTTTTTGCCCCCTTTCTTGTCATCCTTTTTCTCCTCTTTGGCCGGGGGAGGTGCTTTCTTGTCGTCTTTTCCTCCCTTCTTGTCATCCTTGCCTTTCTTTTCCTCCTCTTTCTTGGCCGGGGGAGGGGCTTTCTTCGCGTCCTTCTTGGCGTCTTTTTTGGCTGGCATTGTGAGAGGTGGCTAGGAGGGCACCATGCCCCCTTCCCTGGACACGTAGAGGTGGGAGACCCTGGAACACACAAACGCACACAGTTATGTAACAATACAGAAAACACTGCTACTAGTGAGGAACTGCACTGAGCTTTACATTATCCTGAATATATGAACGTTGTTCTCAATGACACGCACGCACGCACGCACGCACGCACGCACGCACGCACGCACGCACGCACGCACGCACGCACGCACGCACGCACGCACGCACGCACACACACACACACACACACACACACACGCATCAAGTATCAGCATGCGGTCTGACCTGTAAGAGAGCCCTTGGTTTAGATATGAACGGTTGAGTGTGTGTGTGCACCGGGTGCAGCAGTAAGGTGGTTGTGAGGACAGGTCCACACGGCCAGAGAACTTCTACAGCTCGCAAATCTGGTCCCCATGAAGCCTCCTGCAAAAACACACAAAAGCACACGATTCTAGGTTAATCTCTTACTACGAAGGAATTGATGCATTCATTTAGTGATACAAGGAAAACAGCACATCAGCACTTCCAAAACCACTGCTGTTCATCAAATTATTGGCTTAGGAATGCAACAAAAACAAAAAGATATCCATCGATTATTCAATCGATAGAAAAAAACTAATTTTGGGGGTGAACTATCCCTTTAAGTAAAAGTATCAATACCGCAATGTAGAAATACTGGTATAAAGTAAAAAGTCTGGTATTCAAAATTGACTTGAGTAAAAGGACATAAAAATAGAAGGAAAGGAGGAACTGGAGCAACTCAGACAGTGTAAGCCCTTATTTTATTATCAGGGTGCAAGTAAAAAAGCTGTCGCTTTCAATGTATCAGTCACTTCATCATCTTCATCAGGTCATGATCTGACGAAGATGTGACTGATACACCGAAACGTTGTCGCTTTTTTACTTGCACCCTGATAATAAAATAGGGGCTTAAACTGTCTGAGTTGCTCCAGTTCCTCCTTTCCTCCTGCCTCTGAGATGCACCAGACTGGCCTGCCACAGGCTAGATGCACGGTTGGAACTCCCTTCTGCTGACATCAAAATAGAATTAGTACCGAAAGTCAAAGTACTCATTATGTAGAATGTCCCATTTCACAAGTTTTCAGATGTATCACAGCTTGTGATTATCAACATATATAGATTATAGAGGGTACGCCTTCTGAGTGCCAAAAAACTACTTTCTGGCCTTGACAGCCCATACATCCAAACAGAAAAGTCCAATATGATTGCATTAAACGACGTTAAACTACGTTAAACTCACTTTGCCACTCACTTTGCCACTCGATTTGCCACTCGATTTGCCATTCACTTCATGCATGCGCATACCCTCTATAGATCTACAAGCTGCTTGATCACAAACCTCTCATCGGGTATCTATATCGGTACCTATATCTATAGGATACCCTATCGATATCACTAAAATCCAAAAGCCAAAGCTTCACTTTCCCAATCAAGATCAGCATGTTAACCCATTAAGACCTGAGGAAGAAGAAGAAGAAGTAGTAGGTCGGGAGTGGCTTATTGTCGGTATCAGCCGGTAACACGCGGGAGTCTATCCCCATTACAATGTGCTAGACCCCTGGGAGATGGATTGCTGGGGTGGAGCGCCACACCTACCATCAGCTCCCAGTACTTCCCGCACGACCTCCCGCAAGACCTGAGGCCTGTCTTCTAAATCCTAACAGTTCATTGAATAACGTATGTTTGGGTGGTGCTCAAACGTTTTCACGTCAAGGACCACTCAAAATAATATGTACTTGGCCTCGGACCCCCATCAGAAAATATTTTGTTCCAGGGATCCCCAGAAGCATAAAATAAAAACATATGCAGATAAAAAAAGACACTTTGGCTTTGTAGGGCAGTATAGTAACGTATATATTTGATACAATGTCCAGAAATAGTTAAAAAAAAAGTGTATTTTTGTCCACCTAATATTGAACCAGTGTTTCCACTGAAAAATAATTGGTTCAGAACCCTAAAAGTTGGTTTGGAACTGGAACCAAAAAAATGGTCGCCGGTTCCGGGAAAGCACCACGGTTCCAAGAATCTAGAACGGAACCAGTACAAAGTTATTTTGGTGGAAACGGAGCCACTGTGCTGGATAGTAACTTTATCCCTGAATGGAGTGGGAGGTCACAGATGGGGCTACAACTCTGAGCTTTAAGG
>NC_136809.1:38422580-38425080 GCF_951216825.1 Electrona antarctica
GACCTTTTTAATGTGAAAACTAAAGCCCCCTGTCATGGAAACACACACACACACACACACACACACACACACACACACACACACACACACACACACACACACACACGCACGCACGCACGCAAGTAAGTTGCTGCTACCTAGTGGGCCAGCTTAAAACCTGCAGCACAAAATAAAATGAGTTGGCTCGGATCTCTGTAGTGTAGACCAGTGGGTCTCAACCGTGGGACCACCAGCACCAGTGGTCCTTGAGGGAGTTCCAGGTGGTCACCATGCAGTTAAATGATGGAGAGTTGGTATTGGTAACCAAATGGAGCCTTATAGATCTTTAACACATGAGAGTGTTAAATCATTTATGTATCTGCATCTTCATTTACAAGAAGGCTGCACAATTAAAGAATGTAGAAGAATTATTATTTTGATCAATGTCTGGCTGTTATCTCTCCTATGGTACCAACATCAATACAGCAGGTAAATGTCAACAAAATCGTATCCAACAACAACCAAAAGTCTTGGATCTGAGAGGCTAAATCTCATAAAATGGTGGTCTGTGGCTCAAATGCTGATTACTGTACATAATGATATGAAAAGGGTTGAAAACCACTGGTGTAGACTATTGACAACCTGTTGGTCAAAACAACACCCCAAGGACACAGCAAATTGCACTTTGCATTTGCAAATTGCATTTATGCATATTTTATAGTGCATTAAGTGCAACATGTTCAGATATTGATCTGATCAATTGGTCAGCGTTAAAAACCAAAGACAAGACTCAGGAGCAGTGGTTCTCAAAGTGTGGTTCAGTCAGTGACCCCCAGAGGCAGGGTCCTTGTAGGGGTTCTAGGGGGTCCCTCAGAGGCAGGGTCCTTGTAGGGGTTCTAGGGGGTCCCCCAGCTAAATGATTGTTAGGAAGGAACCCAACGCACACTGTGGGTCTGTAACTCTGAGAGTGTGCAAATGGAACTAAATAAAATTGGACTCTGGGTCCTTGAAGTTAAAAGGTGTGAGAACCTCAAGTGAAACTAAAGTGAACGAGGCACTGAGGCAGCAGCAGACAGCAGCACTGAGGCACTGAGGCAGCAGCAGACAGCAGCACTGAGGCACTGAGGCAGCAGCAGACAGCAGCAGACAGCTCAGTGCTTCTCAAACATGTTCGTGCCAAGGAGTCAAGGACCCCTACATTGATGTATTTGGCCGTGAACCCCAATCTGACAATGCCCCCCCCTGAAAAAAGAAAAATCTAAAATAGCAGATGTAGGCCTACAAGCTATTTTTGAATAGCCAACCTATACATGGATAAAGTGGTTAAAATTAGCATACTGTGATGCTATTGTTAACTGCTTCTGTGGACCCCATGGAAACCCCCAAGGACCACTGAGATCCACTACAGTAGAGGACAGGTGTAGTGGTGGTGGAGGGGCGTGTCCATGTGTCATGTCGTGTCGTGTCACTCACAACAAAAGCCTACCTTTCCTCTCTTCTCTCGCACACCCAGCCTTTCTTGTTGCTCACGTCACCGGTGCTTCGTAGTCCCGTTTCCCCGTCATCTCTCTTGTGGGGAAAAGAACGGAACTCAAACACACTCAAATCACTAAATAACACTTTAACTGTTAACTGTTCACCAGCACCTGACACACATAGCCTACAATATAATACGTCCCCCACTTGTTGTTGTGGTCCAGCAGCTGTTGGAGCTCGGGCAGTATAAGCGGTAGGTAGTAGGCTATAGGTATAGGTAGGGGTCGGGGGAGGAGAAGTGTGGACTGGAACTGTGGGGAGGATGAATATTTAACGACACCTATTCTTCGGTGGGCCGACCGGAGGCTTGAGTTCCACGCACTCCTGGTGAGAACTGATCACCGCAATTAACCCTGGAGGGGAGGGAGGGAGCGGCGGCTCATTCACAAGCGAAAAGCAAGCGTCGTGGTGGGCTAGGGAGGTCTCTGTGTGTACTATCTGCCCGTCTACCAGTGTGGGTCTTAATTGTCTTGTAATTGTTTTGGACATCATGGATGGTAAGTAGGAAGTGTTGCCAGAGGGTTGCCAGATTGACAGAAATACGCAACCATGCAGCTCCAGAAATGTATTGATTGAATAGTCTACTTTACAATGACTGTTAAAATGATAACACGAAAGCCCTATTGGAGCATATATATATATATATATATATATATATATATATATATATATATATATATATATATATTAATGTGTGTCTATAATGTCATAATGATTTGAATACTATTACATTCTATATGACACATTATGATACAATAACTATAGAAAGGCACCTACAATTCTGCTGAAATTACAAGTGTGGTTGCACCAACGATTTTTTTAGTCTTTAATAATTCCGTTAGTACAGTGATGATGATGACGTATGGCATGTGTATGCTACTAACTATAATGATGATGATGATGTATTGATGATGATGATGTATTCCCTAAAAAGTATATAAAGGCGGGCCTTCTTTTGTTTAAAGTACACTATTGAACTGTACTG
>NC_136809.1:38430080-38452580 GCF_951216825.1 Electrona antarctica
TCTGCGACAGTATTTCCAATGAACATCCACATAAAAATATTGTTATTGTTATTATTGTTAAACTGCATCACTTAATTAAATCTGCATCACTTAATTTACAAGAATTTGAACCACCCCGTGGTTCAAATTCCAAATTAATAATGGGCCTTGATATGAATACGGTTGAGATGCTGCCGCATGGAAAACGCTTACACAGTCTCAAAGCCACTGGAAATAGACTGCAAAAAAGCTTCTTTCCCGAACAATTAGATACTGTACAATGTACATGAACGAACCAGAGCAAAACCGGGCAAAGGAAAACACTAGTCCCCCCCTCGCCCTCTTCTCGCACTATCATGCTCAAATATCACCTTTCTAAACTAATTAATTTAGCCTCAAATTGCACCTTAAATGAACACTAAACTGTGTTGTATATATGGAACATAACCTACTGTGAAGCTGTTCACAAAAAGGTTTACCTAACTTTGCTACTACAGGGAAAACGTGCAAATGTATGTTACTATTGTTCTACTCCTTGATTGCTCTTTCTTGGACTCTTTATTCTGTCCCTTGGTTTGCTGTGCTTGCTGTGTTTTTGTTGTTGTCTCCACCAGGCCGAAGGCATGGGGAGAGAGTATGTTTTGCACACACACGGACGGAGTGTCCGTGTGTGTGTGTGTGTGTGTGTCCTTCCGTCCGTCCGTCCGTCCGTCCGTCCGTCCGTCCGTCCGTCCGTCCGTTATCAGCTAATCTCTGGCACCGTTGGCCCGATCCATGCCAAACTGTGCACACACACTCACTGGATGCCAACGACGAACCTCTGCCCCAAATATTCCTCAACGGCCTGTTATAGCGCCACCATGAGGCCGATTTAGGCAAAACACATTTCTGTAGATAACTCGTACACATTTTATCCATACATCACACAATTCGGTATACACTATCTCCATAGTCATGTGATCAACACAGATCTAAACATTTTGCCAAACATCACACACACTCCTATCCTCCTGGTGGAGACCTTCTAGTTTTGAATATTATGCTATAGCCGCTGTCTGTAAGGAATCCAAACAAAAATAAGTTTTACTCTTACAGTAGGCCTATGTACAAGATAAAGTCCAAACTTGAACCCTTGAACCTTGAACCTCTATGGGTATAACAAGTAACAGTACTAGTGTCTTTGCCATAATTGCCTGCCCTTTTTGCCTCCTTTTTGGGCATGCCAAGTTGTTGTACAAGTTTTTGTAACGTTTCTTTTTTTTGAGGGGCACTATAGCCCCTCCTATATAAAGCTTTTTGTCCTAACACCATTGCCATTGACAATGAAAGGAGAATGTGTCTGAACAAATCAGCTTTTTGTGGCAAATCGGCTTTTCTAAACAGTGCAACTGTTTTAATTCAGCTCAGGGCTTATATATATATATATATATATATATATATATATTCAGTTGTCATCTTACATGATCATGGTGAAAAGATGAGTTTTTTTTTAAAAACATTGTATCATGGTTAAAAGATAACAACATAAGTTGACAAATGAATTCATGAAGAAGTATATTCATTTTTTATTGGATGATGTACGCGTACGACAACAAGACTGCACTTCACACGGGTGTGATTTTTTTTAGGTTTTCTGAGCTTTGCACACAAAAAACCTGAACTTTTAACATTCAGTAGATTTTCTGTGGTCTGGGGTTTCTAGCTCAAACAAGTGCTCTGATTATCCTGTAGACGTGTGATGTACTGTAAGAGTCCACAAGGCTTCAGAACACACTGAGAAAACCCCAAACCACAGAAATGTTCAAAGTTCAGGTTGTGTTAAAACATTTAACTAGTCTGTGGCTACCAAATATAAAAATCACATCCGTGTGAAGTGAGGGGTGCTAATATTAAAGTCTAACTCATGTTGATTAGGTGATGTAATGGTGATGTAAAACAAACAGTGACAAAACAAACATTAAATTCTCTTTATTGGTAATGGCATTTAATGTTGTTAGGGACAAGATAACGTACATTTTCCCTTCATTGTCAATGGCATTTTTAAAACAAACATTGAACTAAAAACAAACAAATACAATAGTCTGCACCTAATAACCCAGCTCTGAGATGGTATGTAGAACAGAGTGATCAGCAGAGGGAAGACATGCGAGACGTGCAAAGACGCATGCACGCACACATGCACGCACGCATGCACAACGCACGCACAGTTTTACATGACTTCATCATCATACAGTAGGCTATAATTATTATTATGCGCTCGGCTGAGCGCACCTTTCTAAGTTCCTGCTGTGAACAGCATCTTCACACAAAGTCCTCCCGCTGCTGCAGCGTCCTTGAGTATAAATTGGTGAATCCCTGAAAGTCACAACTGGCAGTGGTTACTCTGACTATTGGGCATCAATATAAATCACGTCTAAACACTGACTGATCCTGAAATGGTGCTTCATAATCATATAGAATGATGTGATGTGAAATACGTGAAGCCCTAAGGAGTTGGTTAACCTCGTTAAAGGAGAATACCACTCATTTTCAACATTGAACAATGCCATTAATATACCTCAGAGTTGTTGTAGGGGAATAATACATACATACATTAGTATAGTAATAATCTTGTAATGACGTAACCACCTGAACCCTGGTATCCCTATTCTGGGGTGAACATTAAGTGAAAATAGCCAATACAGTATGTGAACCTCTCACCTCTATATTACCTCCATCTTACCTCCATATTTTACCTTGTTGTGTTTATTCGTAAATGAACATCCTACTTGATCATACTATACAGCGTCACAAAAAATACCACATCGCTTCGCGCCGTGTTTCGAGCTTGTACATCTGATACTTTTCATGCTATTTTTGAGTCCTGACAAAACAGTTTTTGACATATGGTTTCCACCCGACACGTGTGCTGAGTCGTGACCTTGTAGATCAGCTATGTTTTGGGGGCAAATATATGAATGTTTTTGTTGATTTGTTATGACATGGACATTTCTCGATTGTCTGTAAATACCAGAGGTAGACGTGCACAGGTGAATCAGTTCTCCGAGTATGGCAGAAGAGATTAGAGATATGGCAGTTATTCAATCAGCGGGACTCACCCAGCTGCAACTCACACACACACACACACACACACACACACACACACACACACACTCACACACACACACACACACACACACACACACACACACACACACACACACACACACACACACACACACACACACACACACAGACAGACAGACAGACAGACACACACACACACACACACACACACACACACACACACACACACACACACACACACACACACACACACACACACACACACGCACACACACACACACAAACAAACACTCACACACCACTCAATTGGTTGATTGATGATCTGTTTGTTTTTTGGATATTGTCAGGAGTTTGGAAGCGATTACAAGTGTTTTCTTTCCCTCCTCCACCTCCTCTTGCCAGGTACAGCTGGAGGGAGTTAGAGATAAAGCCGAGGAACAGCTGGAGTGAGTTGAGCTAATTTAGATTCACACTTCCCTGTGTACACACACACTCACACACGCACGCACGCACGCACGCACGCACGCACGCACGCACGCACGCACGCACGCACGCACGCACGCACGCACGCACGCACGCACGCACGCGTGTGCGTGTGCGTGTGCGTGTGCGTGTGCGTGTGCGTGTGCGTGTGTGTTGTCAACAAGCTTGTTAAGTTTGTATGAGTCGGGCCTATTTCAGTGTGTGTGTGCGTTCATGCACACATGAGCGTGTTTGAGCATGTGTGGTTTACGTGCGACTGTGCATGTTTGTGAAATTTCATCGCCACACAGAAAAAGACCTGGGTGTGAGTGGCATTCCAGATCGGAGGCCACTGTCTGTCACACACTGACGACAGCTCCAGCAGGTCTCATGCACATATACATATGGCATGCACCCACACATACACCTGGTCTCATGCACGCATGGCATGCACCCGTACATACATAAGACACACTCTAACATTAAAATACTATAGCTTTGTATTCATGAATTCAAGAGCAGCACAGCTATGAGTCTTAAGGTGAGTTGTCAGACTTGTCACTCATAGAAGGACCAGAGCAGCTCACAATGTGTGAGTAGACTAAGATATTGCTTTGACATATGATGGCATTTTAAAGTTACAATCTGGAATTATTTTTCATGATAGTGGTTCGGGCATCTGACATTGCTGTTGCTCCAAGCCCACGCATGTTCCAGTTTTAGGTTATAACCTGTATACTCACCTAAACAGTGATGTTATAACCTGTATACTCACCTAAACAGTGATGTTATAACCTGTATACTCACCTAAACAGTGATGTTTTAGGTTATAACCTGTATACTCACCTAAACAGTGATGTTATAACCTGTATACTCACCTAAACAGTGATGTTATAACCTGTATACTCACCTAAACAGTGATGTTATAACCTGTATACTCACCTAAACAGTGATGTTATAACCTGTATACTCACCTAAACAGTGATGTTTTAGGTTATAACCTGTATACTCACCTAAACAGTGATGTTTTAGGTTATAACCTGTATACTCACCTAAACAGTGATGTCGGTTTGTAAAAACAGAGAGATGTGTTGGGGTGAGTGTTGAGTCACTTATCACTTCAGTGGCGTTATGTTGTAGTTTTCCAACCACCGCGGTGAGTAGGTGGTTAGCCTAGCCTCTGTGACCTAGCCTCTGAGACCGCGTTCCGTTTTCACAAGAAAAAGAAAAACGAGCCACATTTCCTGGACTAGGACTGGAGTGGGAGTATACTACAGTGCAGGGTCATTGCTCCACCATTGCGCCAGGCTAGCTATCACCTAACAGTGCCTTGATAATAGATATAGGCTACGCTACTGGCTGCATATACTCACTATACCGTATGTGCCCTCAATACCCTCATACCATAACGATAACGACTTTTCCAAAATGAGTGACACCCAGCCACAGCTACAAACATGGGAAAGTTCTCACTCTGACACCATCCATTAAATGATTTGTAACACTGTGTCTTTCAAAAATGGCCTGAAAAAAAAACATCTATCAGGACTGGAGACCATATTTTTTGTATAGTGTTTGTATTTGTTGATGACATTATTGTGTTCATTTTGTATTTTGATTGATGGAATACTTTTACTTTATTAGACAGAAATGTAAGCAGCACGAGGTACAGTACAAAAGGATAACACAAAAGTTATGACGATGGAAATAAGTCCCCAGGACCTTTTTGTGTTATCCTTTTATCTTTAATGTTTTACTGTTTTACTTGTACTGTTTAACATTTCTGACGAATAAAGTATCCAATCAATACAAAAATAATTATTATACTAAATTATAATCCACTGTGGTCATTGCATGTATTCCTATGGGCTGGGGTGGCACCTGTCAGCGTAACTCTGAGAGTGCAAAATGGAACCAAATGATGTGGCATAATGACTAAATTGGGGAGAAAAAGGGGGTAAAAATAATTGGCTAATAAATATATATATATATATATATATATATATATATATATATATATATATATATATATATATATATATGTAAACAGATTGGTCTAATGATGCAATCTCTTTGGTCGATGTACCTGTAGTATAATAACAATATATCATGGCTTGATGACGTCTTATCGTTCTACACTTTCTCTCCCTTGCAGGGGCTGCTAACTGTAGGTCAAGGTGAAGCGAACAAATGCTTTGATGACTGGTGTTAGGAGAAAGGTGAGGTTTCATCTTCAAACGACATCCAAATTGCAGGTCAGTGACATTTTGTGAGACGTCTGTTGGTACTAGAAACCGCAAAGCATGACGCAGGCAGAGCTGCACAATGACATCGGTGAACTTGAAGAAAAGGGAAAAAACGTTATACGGCATAGCAACTACCTTGTTTATGTAGGCACTAGACTAGAGCATGCAGTTATAGGACCCCTAAATGAATAGGTATTTGGCCGCGGAATCCCACCTGAAAACGTTTTGTGCCGAGGACACGGACCTCATACAAGAGTTAAAAATTTCTAAAAATATTCAAAATGTTTACAAATATTTCCATGTAGCACATGTACGTTAAACTTATGTTGACATATGAACAAGTTTGCTGCCAAATCCACTCATGGACGCCTGAGGTCCCTGGACCCCACATTGAGAACCCCTGTACAGGCCACCATAACTCTGAGAGTGTAAATGGAACCAAATTGAAATTAATTTGGTTCCGTTTGTACACTCTTGAGTTACAGCCCCATAATTGTCCATTTGGTCCCTTGCTATTAAATAATGTAGTTGGGACCCCTGGGGGTCCCCGGACCCCACTTTGAGAACCACCACAGTAGAGGACAACATTCATGTAGAAATTATTGTGGGAATGAAATTTGTATTAATTGTTTTAATTGAGACTTTGTCTACAATGTTCATGATGCCATATACAGTATAGTGTAACTCCTGATAGTGTAACTCCCACGTGGAAAGCTGATATCTTAACCGCTAGCCTAAACGGGAATTAGGGATATTTTAGGCTTATTGGTCATCAGGTAGAGACTTTGCGACACTCTGCTACACACGGTAAACATTTTATAAAAGCAGCAACATATGGTATACTGTCATTATATCACAGCAGGGTGTTGTCAGCGTGAGTTATTGTGTAATTAAAGTTATTTGCCACCACAGGGCCAATTTGCATTGCCCACCGATGCGGCAACATGTTCAGAGTGTAATCAGTAGAGCAGTTAAACATCATTAAAATGTCTTGTAAAGTATATAAAAGCACAATAATATACAGTCCTTAGAAAAAAAACAGGTACTCGAAAGAGAAGTCTGAAAAGTTTACTGAACGTATGCGCGGCCGTGCGTGTGTGTAGCTGTAGGTACTGTATACGTTCATTGGTTGAATTGAAGGATTTTTGGCACTAGAATTCACACTCCTTAAAATCCATCTTTTTTATAGTGCATTCTCTTTGCTCTTTATAGGCAGCAGCGACTGATTACAACTTTTCCTGCATTGGATCATTTTGATGCATGGAATTAATTTGCTGCAAAGCAGTTGATTCGTTTTGCAGTTAGCGCATAATGGTGCAATACGAGTCAAGAGTCAAGTGATGTGTCATAGAGTATTTAAATTCAGAGGAGAAGGTCATTTCAGTGTGGTTCCCAAAACTCAAGACCCAAAAGAGACATTTGATTTCTCCTCGGGACCCAAACTATATATAGTGAAAATAGCCGATCTACAATCTGCTATTTTATTATGGAATTTGGGAATTGGGAACACAAACTAGGATTTTTTGTTAATTATTTTTGAAAAAATGATTAAAAGTAAAATGGCCTATAACAGACCTATAAAAATGTCCAAGAGTCGCATGGTAAACTCAGTTAATACTGCTATCTGCTGTTAACCCAGCGGCTCATTGGGTCTCTGTCCATGGTGCTGAAACTGTCAAATCCAACCGGTCTCCCTTCCTGTCTCTCTCCATGGTGCTGACATGTTTGCTGTGTTGAAGGTTAGTAGCACTCTGTCCCTGTCTACGGTTATGAAATGGTCAAATCGTGCTTTGGAAAAGGATAGTTGATATTGCTCGAGTTATGTATTTGGTGCAAATCTTGTGCGAGATTTATTAAGGCCAACACAACAGGATTCTTCAGGGCCATAAACCTAACTTTTTTGTTCTTGTCAGCAACACATGTAAACAAACACATCCTCTGGCTCTGTAAGTACAAACGCTGTGGAGAGACGGTCTGCTGGCCCTCTGCTCCTGAGCAGGGCTGTAAAGTAACTAAGTGCATTTACTCAAGTACTGTACTCAAGTAGAATTTTGAGGTACTTTTACTTTACTGGAATATTTCCAATTTTCAATACTTTTACTTCTACTCCACTACACCTCAGAGGCAAATATTGTACATTTTACTCCACTACAATTATTTGAAAACATACTCCAAGTTACTAGTCTACTTTGTAGATTTGAATAATTATTACCAGTAAGACGCCCTGAGGGCAAGAAGCAACCTCGCCCTAAAGGGCGAGGTCGCGTGCACGCATCCACCTGGGTCATGGCAGACTGCTGGGCGAGCAGCATGGGGGGTCAGATCAACATATGGAATGAATTATGTACTGAATGAAGGAAGCACGCACGACTACAACTTGTCTCCCACTCTTTGAACATTTTACCGGGTGCACGGTCAGGAAGTCACTTGAAGAAGGAAAATACCAGCACTCACGGATTAGTCCTTTAAGGCACTTTATTTATAGTTTAATTCTGGTAAGGTATGCTGCAATCGGCAGCACAACAACGAACGCGTTTCAGCCAACGGCCTTTGTCAGCGTTGTATATGCTTTAAACAAAGGAAGTGTCACTTTTATACTGTCCGTCGGTGCGACACCATCCCCAGTCCGGGGAGTCAAGTTAGTTGACTAACAGTCTCTGATACTGGCAGTTAGTGCCTTATGAATTTTCTAAAAACATTACTTTTGCTGTTGATGAATATCTACTTTAATTGTGTTTGCACTTTTGGGTTCAGCTGGTTGTTTGTATTGATCCGGACTGGGGATGGTGCTCCAGGAACCCTGGATCCCACTTTGAAACCTTCCCTCTGGGATCTCCCCCTATAACAACCCCCCCTCCCCAATTACACAATAGGCTACATAATAGCCTATAAGAGAGTCAATTCAACTCTTGTATAGCCTATTGTTATATATGTATCATCCACATTTTTTACTTCACTCTCACCCTCTTTGGTAACCATCCATTTGTCTGTGTGCGACTCAATAGAAATGAAAATATCTACTATCTTGTTCAAACTAAAGAAAAGTGACGTGCAGCCTTGACTGCTTCATCAGCTTGATACAGCTTGAATTGCTTCCTTTTTTCCATCGTCTTTTTTAAATGAATCTTTGAATCATTGGCTGATAAATATTCTCAGACAAAGTCAAAAAGTGGTGTGGTCAGCAGCTGAAATGCGCACAGCGCCACATCTCTCCTCGCCGCCATAATTCCCCCGCCGATTATACAAATCTCTTTGTGCTCAGAACTGTAACTGGTAGAAGTAATCATACATCAGTTGTTGAGATGAATTGGCTTTCCAAAGGAGATTATGGATTTGTATGGAGTGCTGATAACACTACTACGACAATGGGGCCCTTTCTAAAGTCGACCTGCATGAGAATGTGTGCTTGCAGATTGCGGGCACCACATGCTGCCCTCGTGGCAAGCCTGAAGCACTACACTCTGAGACACAGTAAAAAGACAAAAATGGGTGTTGTAAATGGGTGAAGTGGTCTTTTAAGTTGATTAATTTCCTGACATGATTTAAAACCACACCCATATAAGGGTCCATTACAATTGGATCCTAAACTATTAATCATTTAGTCGGGGGATCCCCAGACCCCCACATTGAGAAATGAAGTACAGTATAATGTAAGTCTTTGAAAGCATGAGCCCCATGAAATGAGGCTACATGCACGCACGCACGCACGCACGCACGCACGCACGCACGCACGCACGCACGCATCTGTTTGTTTGTGACATCACTGACACCACTTAGCCTTGCTATTCTTATTCAAGTGTACAATAACCTTGCTATGGCAGCACTTCAGTCTGGTGAATTAGAAAGTACAAAGACCAGTCTGGATGACACACGTTTGTCTGTTTTCCTTCCTTCTGGCACAGCACAGCCCGTCACACTTCTGAGCTTTACTAGATTACTAACCACCAGCTCCTGTTACAATGAAACATTTCCAGCCAACTGGGACTTTGTATTATGGTATATTTATTCTGTGTTTATCTTGGGACAAACACAAAATTGGTTACTTGGGACATGGTCCTAAGTACACATGTTACACTCGGTGCAAAATTATCATCAAAAACACACAATGCCACTATAGCATTTTGTGGGTCCTCTTCAGGTCTCTGCCCGCAATCCAATTCCATCAAATGCCATGCAAGTGTTTGATAACAACTGGTAATTATTTTGAATATACCGGTAGTCTAAATGCATTGCAACGTCTTAAACCAAAGGGCTAGTTTTACTTTACCACAGCTGTCATTCCCCACAGACTGTGGCTGCGACTGTGGCTCAAGAGGTAGAGCAGGTCGTCCAATGATCCATGGGTCGGCGGTTCGAATCCCGGCTCCTCCTGTCTACATGTCGAAGTGTCCTTGGGCAAGACACTGAACCCCAAATTGCTCCCGATGTGCTGGTTGGTACCTTGCATGGCTTCCGCCGCAATCGGTGAATGAATGTGTGTGTGAATGGGTGAATGTAATGCACAATCTATGTAAAGCGCCTTGGATAAAGGCGCTATATAAATGCACCATTTACCATTTTACCATTTACTGCTACTCCTACCCTCTGTCAGCATTATCATATGACATACCGTATGCTAACTATTGTGTCACCCTTACACCCTTATACCCTTAAATATATCCTTAAATCAGTTATATGACCATTCAGAATAGCATCTCTTTTAGAATGGAATGGACACTATACTGTAAGAACTGTCTGAGAATAAGGTTGAGGGAGGCTGGTGTCCTGAGGGGCTGCCGGAACAGGCCAGGAGGCTTGTTCCCATGATCTGTATGCTGTTCTTCTGCCTGAATCTTCACAATAAATTCTCAATACTGAATTCTAATATTTTCCATTATACCACCCACACAATTGTGTGTTGTCACTGCTGTTGTATATTCTGACTCATCTGCCAGTGAGGAGGCCCCCACCCGCAAGGCGTATAGAGCGATCTACTCCTCCCACCCAGCACTCCCTGTTCACAGGTGCCCACCACTGGGCCCTGATTGGTGTGGTGCCCCACAACTTCGGGGGCAGGGAAATCCAATCACAACCGAGCAGGGCCAGAGCAAGTCTGCAGAGGGCTTTTTTCCCCTTTTTTTCTTCTTTTTTGCACTGGCGCATTCCAGGCTACTGCGGTGGTGGTGGGCAGGCACTTTACCACTGTGTCACCCCCCGAGTGCCTCTTAAGCATCCTCATTGTGGAGTTTCGTAGGAAAATATCAGATCTGTGAGCTGGATGATGTGCCATTTTCAGCGAAGATATTTTGTATGTACTTATAGTCTTATACATACATAGTACACTATAGTACAACGTTTTAACACATCTCTTAACACATAGTACACTATAGTCTAGATCTAGGGACTCCGTTCAAACATAATAGGGTTTAAGTGGTTATGTTGTTTCTTTTAAACAGCTCTATAAGTGTCTTTTCTGTTTTCTGTGAGGACAATTTAGGAACCCATTGGTAAAAAAAGGGGAAAAAAAGTTTTCCTCATTTGTTTTTTCCTCTGTGTATAGACCACTTCCTCCCAGGTGCTTGTGTTTATCCATACTAACAACAACAACATTACATGTTTAGCGCTAATATGGCTGCTGGGGTTTAAGTGGTAAAATGTGGTCACAGTTATTAGTTCGTCGTGCATGTGCTTGAGTAAATGTACTTATACTTTCCACCAGTGACGAGTGGGCCAGCATCCTGTGGCTCCGCCCAGCCTTGTCACTACTTTATGAATGGTGATGGAACTACAGTATACCGTGGCGTCTAGCATGTTGCTGTACAACACGCAGAGGCTTTATGTAACCAGGCTTGAGATTCTGCCTCTACAAAAGTGGCGACACTCTGAAAAGTCAGTTACCATGGATACAGAAATTGCCCACATTATTATTTTGTCTTTGACGGAGGCCTTGTATAATCTATTTCTCCTATTTCCTTTTTTTTAAATCGTTTGCATGTGTATTTGTCTATTTGTTTGCCTCTTGGTTATATATCATTAGTGGGAGCTGTTTTTTTTTTTTAAATGGAAAATAATTATTCTTTGGAATGGAATTTCCCGATTAATAAAAGATACTTCCCTGCCCACATAATCTTTTCTCAGGGGGTCCCCATGCTAAATGCATGGCAGATCTACAAGATCACAGCGCAGCACGAATGTGACACGCTGCAAGCTTGTAGATGTACTATTTAACAGAATAAATTGGAAAAATGGAAAAGATGTTTTTCATGTTTATTTGTCAAGTTGATTTCGGGAACTGTTTTAAATGGAGAATAATACATATTATTCATTCATTAGAATCTCTGATTAAAAAAATACTTCTCCATCACTCACAGATTTTGTTTTACAAATTATAAGGGTGTTTGCACTTGACTATTTACAAAGATAAATTTATGTAATTATTTGCTCTCTGAATTTCACAAGAAAACAGTAATTATTGGAGGCCAGCTGTTGAAGCAGTGGTGCTTATAATTGTATGTAAGCGTCTTTATGCTTGTTTTTCTGTAAAGTCACTTGTACATATTGGTGGTTGCAGTTTTTTGCGCTTGTTTCTATATAGGTGTCGCTTATTTGGGCTAGCTTCTTAATTAAGGGACCAAGCTCGAAGGGACTTCTTGGTCCCTTATTGTATTTGTCTGTTTTTTTTTCTTCTTCTACCAAAAGTAGCCGTTCTGACTTAACTGTGCAGTCAGTTTTCGCTAAACTTGACAATATCGTAGAGGGCTATGGCAAACGGTTAGGACGCGAAGCCCACTATACCATTGGCCAAAGGGTGGCGGTATAGCACTCAATTGAAAATGCAAACTTTGAACAGGCAGAGCTCATGAACCGTTTGAACCATTTCAGCAATACAACCTTGATACACATAATACGTCTCCTAATGCCGAATAACTTTCGACCCCTGACCTTTAGATCACCCACTATTTTTGAATTATAAATAATTTCTTCTGTCGGCGCTCCAGTCCAAACTGTGCAGTCGTTTTTTTACAAAATGCGGCAATATGGACTACCAATATGGACCATTTATGCGGCAATAAAATCACCCTGCTTACACACGAAGCCCACAACCATTGGCCAAAGGGTGCCGCTACAGCGATCAATTGAAAATCCAAACTTTGAACAGGCATAGCTCATGAACCGTTTGCCCGCCAGCAATAAAACGTCAATACACATAGGCCTATACTGTATGCGTCTCCTCACAAGGAACAAATGTAGTATGGGGACCTATGACCTGTGACCTTTAGATCACCCACCATTTTGAATTTTTCAACCAAGGTTCATGTTTTAGGTTGTTATTAGAGAAAGTAAAAGATGAGTGTGATTTTTCTTTCGTTTTAGGGATTTTAGCTGTTTTTGACAGGGGGCGGGGGCATTTTTTACAAAATGTTATAGCGATTTATTTTTTTATCATTTACTATAGTCCTACTAGACCCCAAGAAATTACATCTGGGGTCTAGTAGGACTATAGTAGATAATAATAAATAAAAAATTGCTATAACATTTTGTAAAAAAATACATATTTAGCCCCATGCTCAAATGCCCCTGTCAAAAACAGCTAAAATCCCTAAAACGAAAGAAAGCAGCAAATGAAAAATAATTAACACTCATCTTTTACTTTCTCTAATAACAACCTAAAACATGAACCTTGGTTGAAAAAAACTAAAGTTGTCCTTTAAAATCTATCTCCTCCCGGGATCTTCGATCAAAATGCACGAAAGTTTCTACACATAACTTTGGACTATACAGACAAAAATCGGGAGTAAATGTTTTTAAGTGAAAAAATGAAGGTTTCATGAGCCAATGAAAATTGCAGTTTTATCAAACTTCTTCTTCTGCCCCTAACTGGCCAAAGGGGGGCGCTATGGCAATCGTTTAAACATGAAACCTTTGAACAGGGAGAACTAATGCCAAGTTTGGCCAAAAGCCATGGAACTTGTTTCCACATGTGCCTTGACTCATGGGGAACACATCTGTCAGTAAGCTCTGCCCTCAGATTTTCCGACATTTTGAGCAGTTTTAAAAATGCTTAAACCTGATTTTCTGCCAGGGTTTTTGAGCAATTTGTGTGAAATGTTCTACACACAATCTATGGACCATTATCTGAAATTCCAGTTGAAGAGAAGTTTGTACGTGAAGATTTGTACAAAAGATATAGCTGCAAGCAGCAATAACAGGCATGCATAACTCATGCCTCGTCTCTCTGTCTGTCTGTATGTTTGGGGTACAAACAGCTACCGTTGGGTGACCTAAAGTGGCACTGTTGAGCTGCCTAAAAGGGCTTATTGCGTGGTCCAGTCTTATCGCTGCTTGCAGCTATATTGTTGTTTAAAACAGTGGTTATCAAACATTTATTTTCCACAGGCTCCAATCTGAGAGGATTTTTTTATTTTATATAGTCACTTCTTTTGGGCTTGTTTTCATAAACCTGGCTGCTTGTTTCCCTCGCATAATCTGGCAGCACTGACCACCAGCATGGAGTAATGGGGTTCGATTCCTCTGCGGTGCCTCTGGGCTTGGTCGGGCCGCTCCAGCGAACACAATTGGCCGTATTCATGGATGGGAAGCCAGCTGGGGAGGATGATCTCTGTCTCTGTCAGCAGAATTTGGTCAGAATTTGGTCAGACTTTTATTGAAAGGATAGCCCCTTAATGCAGCATCTCATTTTAGAGGGGGTCCTATACACATAGGCAAAACATTACATACAATACAGTGCAGTTACACAATAGACAAGACAGTACACAGTAGGCTACACACTAGACTAAAATATATATTTAGATTGTTATTGTCATGAGAACGATGGCTTCCATTTTCACATTGGAATAGATAGCCTGTATTAGCTTTGATTCCCCATCGACGATCATTGGTGCAAAAGTAGAGACATTTCTGTGACTACCAAGGTGGGCGGGACTTTTTTATGTGTGTTCCTTGGCCGCGCGCGCGCATGCGCGCGCAGACAGCACAGAAAATGGCCCAATGATAGAACCGCAGAAATTTGAATTCATTGTTAACTGTGAAGTTTAATTTCCACACTGAAAACTCACTTTATGCATGCGTTACGCGTATACCCTCTATGTGACATGAACGTCTGTGAGTTCATGTGCTGTTGGCCTGTGAATGATGCATGACTGGCTGTGCACGTCGCCCTGTGCTTCTAAATGGGTTGTTAATAATAACAGGCACACATGTTCCAACAATGCTGCCCATCGCTGAGGGGCCTTCCCCTGCTGTCCGACCAATTACTACCTCAGACATTTCACTGCACAGCCTATATGCACAGCGCATCACCACTGTTCCAGTTGTGTACACGGGTGTCCGTGCTCACATACTGTACATCATTGTGTGCATGCGTGAGTGTGTGCGTGTGTGTGTGTGTGTGTGTGTGTGTGTGTGTGTGTGTGTGTGTGTGTGTGTGTGTGTGTGTGCGTGCGTGTGTTTATAGCGTAACAGCAGGAGCCTCCCATATGCCGGAAGTACACAAGAACTTGAGAAAGGATATATGTTTAAATAAAGAAAGACAAATCGTATGCAAATATATATGTAAGATTCTTGTGCCAGTTGAACTGCTTTCATCCATATTTATTTCAGAAATGTTCATACATTTCCAATCATTTTCGACAATAGTGAAATTGTGAGATCTACACATACGGTAATATTTCTTTCTAATTTCAGACGAAACGCCTCAAAAATAGCCTGAGGTTTAAGAGTGGTTGCCATGCCATTCACAATGCAACAGCCAGAGACTACTGTATGTGGCTATATTTGGGTGAGTTTGGGTGGGGACCCGACCCTGTCCTATATCACGAGGCCAAATAACCTGGCACACTGTAGGTTATGTGGTTACATCTATGGAGGGCAGTGTGCTGTCTGTGAATCGTGCACCAAAAAGTAGGTCACTGTTATCCTAAAAAACTGCCTCAGCTGTTGGGGGACTACGGATTTCCCCTGCAATACTGGGCCTTATGTTCATATAGCCACAGTGAGCCAGCTAGCTCTCTCTTTCCAAAGAGCACTGTTTACAGCCTTACATAAGCAAACAATACAAATACGTAGCCTAGAAGAGAGCAGCGGTGGACAGTGTAGCAAAGTACATTTCGCCTGCTGTCCCACACTTGATCCTACTACAATTTCACACGACACAGAAGTATCAGAAATGTTATAGGTTAGTTATTTTCAGCTATCTCAGTCTGGGTCGATTGCTTCCGGAAACAATTTTCTCTGTATAGTAGATTTGTCTCTTCTTGTTTTGTTTTGTTTTTTGTTTTGGGGTTTTTTCCACGTTTTTTGTATAATATTATTATTGTTATTGTACTTTAACTGTGCTGTCTTCTATGTATGTGGGTTTGTATGTGGGGAGGGGGGAGGGCTGTGGACGGGTGGTCTGTGTATTTTGTGAAAAATTGAAAATAAAAACAAAATATTCAAAAAAATAAGTATTAAAAGTAGATCTACAAGCTCGAAACGCGCCGTGAAGCAATGCATTTTGAGCTTGTCCATCTGCTACTATTGCTGGTCTTGAATTTAGCAGTTTTGGACATTATGAGGTTTCTTTCCACACAGATACTTTCACTGTACTACACAATTATTGACTTTTACATTTTGAGGAATGGGGACAAATTTATATAAATTAAGCACTTATATTAAGTCTTATGTGAAGAGCTGATCTACAGGCTCGCAAGAACATTACTTTATAATTTGTAGTTTGAATACTAAAAAAGTAGTTCACCCCAAAAATGAATTATTTTCTATCAATTACACACAGAAAATACGTCGTTTTTTTGGGGCGTGAGCTATACTTATTTTTTTAAAGCAAGTTTAAGCGAATTTGACAACTTCCACTTTATCGAGTAACATTTGACCAGGTATGGAGTTGGGTACTTTGTCCATACCACATAAAAATAACCAGAAGAGAGAATGTTAAAAATGTGAATATGATATGATATTATATATTACTTTATTGTCAGTTCGCACTGAAATTCGTTTTGCGACCCAGCGGCCTTGTATGCAACACATATACACATTTGACATAACACAGGACAAAAAATTGAAATAAAATACAGTTACATACATAGAGAACATAAGGGCAGAAAGCAATGTCCACAGTTCAGTCTAGTTCTGGCCAAAATCCTGATTAAGCCTCAGAGTTGATTGATGGACAAAAGACCTCTTCAGTCTGACCTTATTGTATGCTGGAACCATATCTCCTTCCTGAAGGCAGCAACCTATACTCTCCATACAAGACATGGCTAGTATTAGAGGTGATATTCCTTGCTAACCTTAGGATGCTGTTATCATACGTGGATGTATAGAGCCTCTGAAGTGGTTGTCCAACAATCTTTGAACAAATGTTTAGTTGTTGCAGCATCTGTGACTTTAAGGCTACAGACAAACATCCATACCAGGTGGTACTACAGTACTGAAGAACACTCATAATAACAGAAGTGAAAAACAAAAGAAGAATCCGTCTACTAGCACCAAAGGATCTTAAACGGCGAAGGAAATAGATTCTTTGCTTTGTTTTCTTACACACTGATTCAGTCTGATCTTTCCACGACAGTAGGTGATCTATTTCTACTCCTAGATATTTATATGAACATACCTGGTTGATCTGTTCACTATGAATAGTGATGGGGGATCTGTGTGTCTCTAGTGGTGCACCAAAAATAATCTCTTCTGTCTTTTTATGTCACTCTATTTCAATAGAGTTCATTCCCGTGCATGCGGTAACAAATAACAATGTGTGTAAAGTTGAACTTTTGACTGGAGAACATATACAACCCAAATGAGGTCCCTGTGGTCACGTCTTTCCCAGTGAATAATGAACCGCAGTCCAGCAAATAAAATAGCAAGAAAACCGAAATGGCACCCGACTACTATTAATGGCCTCCCACAACGGCCTGTCACCAAACCCAACAACACAGCCTGTCTCTCCCTCCCCAGCTCCAGCTGTCTATATGGGTGAACGAGTGAGTCAGCGAGAGAGAGAGAGAGAGAGAGAGAGAGAGAGAGAGAGAGATAGAGAGAGAGAGAGAAAGTGGGTCATTTTATCATTTACTCAGGCTTTTGTGAACACCCCGGACAGTTTTTATGTTGCTCTATTCAGTATTTAGATATTTAATATTATTTTTTATCAGACACGCCCCCTTCCTGTACAAACCCATTGTGACTGCAAACTAAAAAAATGTAACCATGTTAGATTAGTTGAAAACATGCACATGCACTTGGTTCTGCAGGTGACTCAAACCTACAGTATGAGTAGACGATTAAATGACAATTTTTTTAAAAGTGAAATATCCCTTTAAGTAATAATAATGATGATGATGATGATGATGATGATGATGATGATGATGATGATGATGATGATGATGATGATGATGATGATGATAATAATAAAGTGAGTATATATGCTATTCTTCCATAAGATACAGAGACATGGAGAGACAGAGAAAGAGAGATGACGAGAACAAGCAAAAGAAGACGAACGGCGTCATTATGTGTTTCTGGACCCTGGGACATTTTCCTGAAAAGAAAAGCACATGACCATTAAGCCATTCATTCATCCCTGGCGTGGTCTCCTCTCCCCTCGTTATTACTGCCACGCTGTTAAGCAATCGAGCGTTGCCTTTGACGCCGCCTCTGGCCACAGATGAATAAGACGAGACCTCAAGGTGTAAATCTTTATTTCATATCGTATTGATTTGTGTAATAGGGGATTTCTGTAAAGCTTAATTTATAGCCCTGATGTGAAAAGAGAATGTGATGTCACACGATATTAAAAGTACTAGTAGTAGCTGAAACCCTCACAAGATTGCGCCACCCACCAAGTTCTTCGTGCCAAGGACCCCCAAATTGATGTAGGCTATTTTGCCTACATCAATGAACGTGCGTGCGTGCGTGCGTGCGTGTGTGTGTGCGTGCGTGCGTGCGTGCGTGCGTGCGTGCGTGCGTGCGTGCGTGCGTGTGTATGCACGTGTGTGCGTGCTCGTGTGTGTATGTCTGTAACAATGACATAAATGTATACTGTAGCCCTCAGAGTTATGAGGGTCCTTGCAAATTAAAAGGTTTTGAGAACCGTTTAATTATAGGCTTAACTGACCTCGTGAGGGTCCTATACAAACCTGCTGCTGCCATGACCCCCAGTGTCTACTATAGTCTACACTCCACCATCTGTCTGCTGAGAGGAGAGAGAGAGAGAGAGAGAGAGAGAGAGAGAGAGAGAGAGAAGGGGGGGGAATCCTAGAGGACCCCCCTGTGCCACAGTTTTGATCTGTTAATTATGTTTAATTGAGACCGTAAATCACTGGCGTCGCTGCAGTTTGCCTGCATATGGCTTTATAACCAACATGGTGCCATGAGGAGAGGAGAGGCGAGGCAGAGCAGAGAGTGACACATCAGTGGATATACAGACACATTAACAGCTCTGTGTGCGAGCAGTAATGTGCATGGTGAATGAATCAGTGTTTAGGGGTGAGGAGTCTGCTGGGTATATATCCGGGCGGGTACTTGAAAAAGGTTTTCTAATTTATTTATTGTACATCTGCGGCGTGAGCAGCGGGGAGAGATGTTCGTCACGACAACTGCGACTGACAGTAATCAGTGGTGGAATAATGTAACTAAGTACATTTACTTAAGTACTGTTCTTAAGTACAATTTTGAGATATGTGTACTTTACTTGAGTATTTTCAATTAATAATACTTTGACTTCTACTCAACTATGCGGTCAATTTATCGCCTTTAAGGCGTTTTACTGGTATATAAACATAACTAGCTCTGGTCTACGACTGGCCAAAATCCATACAATGAGAAAAAAAGAGGACAAAAACAAGACCTGAGAACTATTAATGGACAGCTGATCACCCATTGGAATGTAAATGCATGCCTTTCAGCTTTTGTATCCTACTCGTCTGGCAGGTATATCTCTTTGAAAACCTTTAGTGCTACGATTGTGCGCGGGGAGACGACAAACACATCTTGTCTGCCCAAAACGTAATTCCTGGATACGCCACTGACAAGGTGATGTTTTTAAATTGTGAATGGTGTCTCCAGGTGAAAGTATGAAGAAGTTTAGACGTATCAAAATCCTCCATTGACTTCCAATATACATTTTATAGTAAAATATCTCGGAAACTACAAAACATTTCAAATACTCAAGAGATTCCACACAATTCTACAGTAAGCTGAACTGTCAAAGTTTGAACAGAGTTTCTAAGTGAAAGCTTGTAGGACTAGCTAGGTGCCAAAGTTTTCTCTTGACGATAACACACGTGGGGTTCGCTTACAACAGCGACCCCACAATAAGATACATAAAGAACCAGACCTGAATGACCAGGTCTGTAACTCTGAGAATGTACACATGAAAATGGTCCATTGCACTCTCATTATGGGGGTCCTTGCAAATAAAACGTTTGGGAACCACTGTCCTGGTGGACTCAATGTGCCATAGTGTCGTAGTAAATCAGTGTCATATTCTGAAGAACACTTGAGAGACTTTGCCACGGACAAGACCAAGTCTTTGCCACGGAAACATTTGCCCTGTAAGGACAGATTGATGACCCCTGTGTGTAGCCTGTTTTGAATAGACTCTAGGACTACTTAAAGTTAACAGGTAGGAGCTTCTTAGTATTTTAAATCGGCCGCTATATTTTTGACTGAGCAACCTTCACTTGCAGTATAGGCCCATATATTTGACCGCCTACCCTAGACCTTATATACAGTAGGCCATGCAATAAGGCCATGCACCCTAGACCCTATATACAGTACCCTAGACCCTATATACAGTAGGCCATGCAATAAGGCCATGCACACACTTTGACTCATGCCTTCCATGCACTTTGACTTCATGTACCTATAATCGCTCTACCCAATTTGGTAGCTAGACTTCACACTCACTCACACTCATTACTCTTACTTTCCCTCTTTACACTCTGATGAGTTACACATCACCTTGTTGTCGAAACACTACACATATCACAATTGATGTTCAGTTGTTGCACACACTTCTGCACGTAAAATCTCAAAGCATCAACCTACAACACACAATTTAGGCCTATTCCAATCTCCAAACATTCAGGTCTGTTGAGAATATTGTAGTGTGTGTAGTGTAGGCTTGCTTGTGGGGACGTGAGTGTTGAGGCCTGTCAGGGGTTCATGCGCCACTCGAGGCGTTTCTTCCAACGCTGCTTGGACAGGGAGAACATTGTCTGTGATGTAGATGAGGTATCTGGCCAAACAGGAACCGGAGGCGTGAGGCCTAAATCATTTTTGTGAAATAAAACTTTTTTGGCTGCATATTTGTGCGCTGTTTTATGTATATGAAAACGTAGGCCTACACACTGAGTCACTTTACAAAAGGAGAAATGGCTCATTCTTCAGAGTCATTGTCATATGGTGTGTTCCATTTCTATATGATTGTGTTTTCAATTTTGCACTTCAGTGTCTAAGAAGTGCTTTGTAGTCGATGCACCCTCTTGGTAGACCTACCACAGCACCTCAAAGGCCCTTAAAACAAGGCTCCAGACTTCCCAAAACAAACTGGTCAACTTGGCCTCACTCCCTGAACCCACCTCACCCCTGCCCATTTAGACAGACTAGGGTTGACGACAGAGTACAGCATCTTGCAATGGGTCTGATCCACAAGATTCACTACACCACCAACCAAGATAGATACCCATGTACCTGTCTAGATACTTCCTTAATGTCAACAAAGTTCACAGGCACAACACCAGAGGGAGTTCAACAAACCATGTGCAACCCAGATGGCACAAACAAGGGACTAAATTAATTTCACGCCTATGTCACCAAAATGTGGAATGCCCTACCAACACCCAGACATGCGAATCCCTTGACTCATTCAAAACCGCTCTCAAAGGGCACCTTTACGGACCTGAGGATGGCTGCAATTCGAAACTGGCCCCTGTAACATCTGGATCCGCCCCTACCCCCTTTCCCCTCACTGTATATGTTTGTTTTTCCCTTTTTACCTCCTTACATGATTTCCAGTTTTTTGAGTGGTGTAAACCACTCCTACAACTGGCTTTGTTAGTTTACATGTCTGTCTGTTTGTGCTCAAAAAATGAGCATGGTTGCTATGGTCACCCAGTTCACACGGGTGTGATTTCATTACGTCAGACATTACGTCAGACCACAGCTGATCAGTCTATATAAGACCTTACACCACTCAGTTCACACGGGTGTGATTTTTTATTTTTTATAATAGAAGTGTGTATTTGTAAGTCTAAATGTTCTGATGAATTGAAAAAGGTGGACCCTGTTGTAAACCAGTGTAATGCTTTATCAGTGTGTCGTCCACAGTAACAGTATTTGTATTGAGCTGTGCTTGCATGTGAAATGTACCCATTCTGCAAACTGTTAATAAATACTTTGATCGATCAATCAATCAATCAATCAATCAATCAATCAATCAATCAATCAATCAATCAATCAATCAATCAATCAATCAATCAGTGTGCAGCAAATGCTTAGTTGTGTGTAATGAATGGTATGTGTGTTTTCATTTGGTATGAACAAAATGAAAACACAAGATCCATTTTGTGTTCAGTTTAAGAGTCATCTTGCGAAAGGAATGTCAGGGGTTATAACATTTTGTGTGTGAGGTTTTGAGAAAGCCATTATTGTTTTGAGATAGGCTACTTACTCTACATGTGTTAACAATGGTGAAGTGAAAGTCTGTAAAATCAGTTCATGCGTGTCGACATTCAAGCGAAAGATTCGACCG
>NC_136809.1:38455080-38510080 GCF_951216825.1 Electrona antarctica
GTGGCTCCGAGAGCCTTTGAATTCAACTTGTTGTCACGCAATTAGGCCACTCAGTCCGACAATAATACACACGCACACAAGCATGCAGGAGCGCGAGCTAATAAAAAAATGCACATCAGTTTACAACGACATTATCATAGCCTATCTCCAAGGAAGCAAATAAATAACCTTCTTAAGACAGCTTTTCTATCGTCGCCCTTAACTCTCGTTTTTGTAGCAGGCTATGTCACCAACTGACCCAATGACATGTATTCCAATAATAAAACGAACTAATATGCCTGCATGATGCCATCAATGATGATGCCATCAATAGTTTTTTTTTCTTTCCTCCCCTCTTTATCAGATCAAGTTTGAACACTTTTCCTCTGGTTCTGCCGCCGAAAAAAACGTGAGAATTAGAAGAATAAGGACAACAAGCAGCCACAATAATGTCCGCAGACGGCCATCAGGGCCAGCATGTCACGCTCCACCACGCCCGCCCGGGCCCGGGCGCTCACAGCACGGCAGTCAAACTGAAGAGAGTCGGAGCCTGCTGCTCCACGGCCACGGACGGACCTCCGCGACAAGCGAGAAGCCACGCGTTGTGACGCCGAAGGTATGGAACCATGAAGCGGGCACACATTTGGTGAGAGAGAGCGAGGGAACTTGAGAGTTGGGAAGCCTAAATATATGAGAAAATTGCCGACAGGTGGGCAATTTTTCGACAAGCGACACCGTCTTGCAATTAAGTATCAGGCTGGGGGTTGGAGGCCACTGGGCGGCGCCGTTGCACCGCATTATTAAAAAAAAAGAAAACCCTCTCGTCCGTTGGTGCTGATGAGAGAGCAGCCGTGTAATGCATTCACTTCTCAAATTACGGGTTTTCAGGCTTTATGAATGCACTCACGTTGTTGAAACACATTTTATTCCCCTATTTCCGCCTGCTGCTTCTCGCATAGCCAAGTCTGACACACACATATGCACGCACGCACGCACGCATGCACGCACACAGTCACACACACACACACACACACACACACACACACACACACACACACACACACACACACACACACACACACACACACACACACACACACACACACACACACACACACACACACACACTGCTATTAAATGGCAGAATCTAGTAGTGGTGTACGACATGAATATAGCATTATGGTGTTTTGAGTCTCATTTCCATCAGAGTAATCATTCTTTGGCTACAGGGGCTGTGGTGGCAAAGGATCACATCTCGTTTTTTAATGATGGGAATGGCTGTGTGTGTCTCCGTGTTGGAGGGGAGGAGGGCGCAAATTAGGGCAAAGTGATGCTGTGTGCCCTGATGCACATGAGATGTAAATTGGGGAGGAGAGTCTTAAGGTTAGACTCAGGCAGGCATGCAGTCTATTTTCCTCCATGAAAGTGGGATGACACAAATGGAGCTGCCTGGACTCCTGAGGGCACGTATAGTGGCAGTGGAGCGGTGAACAGCAGCAAGTGTTGCTAAGGCGTTCATATCATTGTTTACTATTTACTATGAAATCCTGCGTCTCGCGTCCGTCACACCACCATATATGGTTGCCAATCCATCATGCCTTGTGACATCACGTGACGTCATGGAGACCCTTAGATCTCCATATATGGATCTGACCTTGTGACACGTCACGCCACCATATATGGCCATCTCCATATGAAGATCACGACACTGACCTCATCTAACCCTGGATAACCATGAGACTGGATCAATATAGATCTGCATATATGGTGCCGGCCAGCAAAAAATATCTGACCTCATCAAACCATGTACACTCAAGACACTCTCCATATATGGCAAGTACAGAGAATTCATTCCATATGTTGATCTGACCCCCCATGTCAAAGCGCCAGCACTCGCCCAGTCTGCTGTCTGCCGTCACCCAGGCAGATGTGTGCCCCTTTAGGACGAGGTCGCTTCTTGCCCTCAGGGCGTCTTACTGCTTAATAGAAATATCTTCTTTACAGCTGCAGTGGATTCCGGGGTGTGACATCAGTCACAGCACTTAAGTTAAAACCCTCACTTTCTGACACCTGCCTATAGCCTAGTCAAAAGTAAAATAATTTATTTTCTTTACAAACATCTTCGAGCTCCCTGGAATGCCAAATATACATCATACATCATACATCATACATATACAACTTATTTTTTTCTTCTGTTTGTCTCTCTCTCCTTGTTTGTCTGTCTGTCTGTCTGTCTGTCTGTCTGTCTGTCTGTCTGTCTGTCTGTCTGTCTGTCTGTCTGTCTGTCTGTCTGTCTGTCTGTCTGTCTGTCTGTCTGTCTGTCTGTCTGTCTGTCTGTCTGTCTGTCTCTCTCTCTCCCTCTCTCTCTCCCTCTCTCTCTCTCTCTCTCTCCCTCTCTCTCTCTCTCTCTCTCTCTCTCTCTCTCTCTCTCTCTCTCTCTCCCCCTCTCCCTCTCTCTCTCTCTCTCTCTGTCCAACATACAGTAGTTATCTACACAGGCCTGCCCATTTCTCATTATTGTCATTGCTAAGAGCCATTCTAGCTCATTGAGGCCATGCTGGTCTCTGCTTCTCAGTTCTCTTTGCGGAATGACTATAACTGACGCTATAGAAATTGAAACTCAAAACTTTTGTTCCGTCCATCGCGCACTTGGTGGGAAATTATCAGCCAAAATGCTGAAGAGTGAGCAGCAAGTTATATCCATTTCCCATGCTTCTATGACAGAGACACTTATAAATCTCTCGAAGCAGCATGTTGCCATTTGGAGGAACTTTGAATGTTCGGGATATAGCTGTGTGATTGTATTGATCAACTGTCCAAAGCCGGCATGTCAGTCCACAATTATTTTGTCAAGCTTAATAGTTAATACATTTTCTACTGGGAGCGTTTTGACTTTGAGCTTTTCGATTTGCTACTTTTGATGTTTTTGAATTTGAATCCTGAAAAGTAATCCAAGTAATTTTGGATATATGATGTTTCCACCCGACAGAGACGATGTATTCGCGACCATATATCTAATCGCTTAGACTTTCTTAAAACTGCACATTGGGAGGCTGTGAACTATGGGTTAGAATAGAGCATCTTAAAACTGCACATTGGGAGGGTGTACTGGCTGTGAACTATGGGTTAGAATAGAGCATCTTAAAACTGCACATTGGGAGGGTGTACTGGCTGTGAACTATGGGTTAAACTGCACATTGGGAGGGTGTACTGGCTGTGAACTATGGGTTAAACTGCACATTGGGAGGGTGTACTGGCTGTGAACTATGGGTTAAACTGCACATTGGGAGGGTGTACTGGCTGTGAACTATGGGTTAAACTGCACATTGGGAGGGTGTACTGGCTGTGAACTATGGGTTAAACTGCACATTGGGAGGGTGTACTGGCTGTGAACTATGGGTTAGAATAGAGCATTGGTTCCCAACCTTTTTATACTGAAGTACCACCTCAGAAAATATTTGACTCTCCAAGTACCACCATAATAAGAACCCCCACTCCCCAGTATAGGGATTCTGGGGCTCAAGCGGTTAAAGTATAATGTTATGTTCAATATTATGTCCTATAATAGAAATACAAACCGCTATTCTCTCAAGGTTTCCTCGTGACATACTGTATCATAGGGGGAAATATTTGCATATAAGTACAGTAAAGTAACTGTACTTAGTTACTTTACACCACTGCAAATCTGTTTAGCTTTTGGAATTCTATATTTAAAGCTCTGTCACATATCCTATTATGATATGAGGTGGAACCTAACCTTGTGTTATCAGGCTTTCCACCACAGAGGGAAGCCTGGTTTTCATTCTTAAACTGAGCGGTGTGATCCGTTTTAGAAAAAAATGAAAATACAAAGATTGGATTCCGATGGTGCTTTCCAGTTGGGCATCGCATAGTTTTTGTTACCCACATAATGCAAATCAATTAGTTTAGTCTCGCTAGTAGCGCGACGAGTTAAAATAAAATATGGATATACCAAAATCATATCATACCAAGCAAGCAATGATACCAAAATAAACTATTATAAACTATAGAGATCTATAGACCGGATCAGAAAACCCCAAAAGGAGTTGACCCAGGCTGGGTGGAACCTGACCCAGTAATGGAACTGTTGAGGTTCCCAGGACAGAACAGTCCTCATAACAGTCCACTTAATTAAAGGACGCAACTCCACACTATGGCGAGATTTGTGACCCTCTTGGCACTTAGACTATTTCTAGTGAACTGAATATGTTGATCAATGATGTATACGCAACGCCTAAAACAAAATACATACAAACATGGATGCACCTGGGACGTATCCTCAGTGATGTATCCCAAGGTCATCGGGTTTCGGGTCTCCCAACATCATACCCCTCACTCAGGTGACCCAGCCGGGGTGATCAAGTCCCGACTTACGTCCCAGTAGCTACCCTCGATCAGTCCCATTAGGGAAAAACCAGGGCCACACAATCCGTTCCTCCTGAACTACTCTGCCGGGACTAGGAGGTACCATTCTGGCGCGTGGAAGGACTAGGCTCTGTGGGTTGACTCCTGTCCTGGCCCCTCCTACGTCTCACCATGTCCACTCCTGCTCTCACCAGGTCAGGCCCTGTGCGTTGCACCAGACTCCCGCACCAGGCACTTTATTCAGGAATGGTGGATTCTCGAGCCGCAACGGTTCCGCAGGCTCCACCTTGCCCTTGGTGGTGCCGCAGGCTCCGCTTGAGCTTGAATGGCCCTCCTAAAGGCCTCACCGTGGGTTTGTTGGGCTTCTTCCTCACGGAAGACACAGGCTGGGGCGCCAAGCCATACTGCTCCCGGGTGCCGTCTACTTTTCCTGGTTGTCACGTAGTCTATTCCTATGAGTCACTATAAATAGAATAACTAAAACAAAATACATACAAACATGGATGCACCTGGGACGTATCCTCAGTGATGTATCCCAAGGTCATCGGGGTTTCGGGTCTCCCAACATCATACCCCTCACTCAGGTGAGGGGTCCACTCCTGCTCTCACCAGGTCAGGCCCTGTGCGTTGCACCAGACTACCAACGCCTTAAATTGGAAAAACTTACATTGTGGGCTTCTATTGAGTACAAACATGTTTTACTTGAGTACATGTACTTAGTTACTTTCCACCACTGCCTGGTGATTCCCTTTTGGTTGAGCGGTAGATGTTTGGTTTCTCTTGCGGGCTCGAATCCTGATGGTGCACAGTCACCATCGCTGTTGGGCAGAAACCATGTACCCCCATATATTCATCCTTTTTAATGTTTTCCCCATAAATTAACACCCTATGTATTTTATACAGTATTTTGTTGTAGCCATGACAGAAGCGGAAATAGCCGAGCTACAAGCTCAACCGCTCAACCACGCGTTTTTGAGTTTGTAGTTTTCAATGCATGCAGGTTGAAATTGGTTAAAGTAATAATAAGAATAATATCGGATCAATTGGAACACAGGTTCTGTGGTCCATTTCATTAAAACAGGGGTCTTCAACAGGTGCTGCTGAGAGTTACTACTGGGGGACCGCTAAATCTTTTTGTGATAGCATTTATTTATTTTTTGGCAGCTACACCATTCTCTTTCAATATATTATTGTGCGGACACGCTCTAAGCTAGGAAGAGTCTGAAGAAGGCATTTTAATGATGCCCAGAGTGGCACCCACGATAACACATAAGCCTTCAATGGCTCTGTCAGTGGGCGGTGGGGGGGGGCCAAAGCAAAGGTCTCATCCAATGCTGCTTTTGTTTTAAACCAGAGGTAGGGTAAATGGAAAATTGCCGTATTTTGCAATGATTCAATCACGGCAGCTCTGGGGTAGCCGTTAGAGTGGCTGAGAGTTAGAGTGGCTGGATGGATGGGTTCCCAGTTCGATCCCGGGCTCCCAGAGTTACTGACAAAGTGTCCTTGAGCAAGACTCTGAAACCCTAAGTGCTCCCGATGTGCAGGTTGGTTTCCTCCGCCATCGGTGTGTATGAATGGGAATGTAATGCACAATCTATGAAAGCGCTTGGATTAAAGCACTATATAAATGCACCATTTACCATCTACAACCTGTCTCCTCTGGTAAAAAAAAAGAAAGTGTTTTCAAACCTATGCTGTAAAAGTGCATTGACACCACAGATAAATAATCCATCACACTGTGTGGAGCCTTCTCCTGCCAGCTAGTGGAAAGAGATATAATGGACTTGTGTGCTCAGAGTAAACAAAAGATAAATACATACCTACTGAGTCAGATAGAACGGCTCTCGCAGGGGTGATGAATAATGAGGACATTGTCATGAGACGTACGCCAATGCAGATAAAACTGCATCCATAAAAGAAAATGAAAGACAACCGAGTGACAGAGATTTATATATTCACACTCACATTCAGAACCCACTTTAACTGATTTACCGCCGATATCGCCTTTTGATGCCTCCTAGTCTAAATGCCCTCTGCGCTGAGTTTGCCTATTGACTCCTATTTTAATATAAATTGATTACGGTTCACAACTGTGTTCTGTACACGCTCGTAACACTCCGGTTGCGGTGCGATGAAAAAACAACTGTTTCTCCTATATGAAAGCCCATTTAAGATTGATTGAACGGCGACTGCATGTGCCATTTTTGCCTAGACAAAACATGACCTGGGAATTTTGGCCGGGAATAGGCTAAAAATAGAACAAAAAAATAAAAACGCCAAATTCGGCGCGAGGGCATCGTCCCCTCCCCACGCTCACCCGCCCCCCCCCCCCCCCCCCCCCCCCAATCTGTAGTTCAAGACAGCCTATGATCTTCCTGGTGCCAATCTAACTATAACTTACTGTAAAGTCACTTAGAAGGGGTGTAAAGTGATTATTTTGTTTTAAAAAAAGTGTTGAAAAAAACTCTTAAAAAAAACCCTCAGCTGATTTTGGTCTGGCCTCGCTCGGTTGTGATTCGATCTTGCTGCCCCGAAGTTGTGGGGCACCAATCATGGCCCAGTATGCAAATATGGGATGGGTTTATCAGCAGAGGCATTTTTATTAAATCAGCCCTGTAGATATAAATGTAGGTTCCACACAGATATTCCAGAGTAATATCTATGCAGTGACATTAGTCTGACCATGCCAGGTTAAAATAAAATTTGTTGTTTGTTGTATGTTTTTTGTTTGTTTATTTTGTTTATTTATTTAGCATGTAGTACAAAAGATAGACAATACATATCAAAAAACAAAAATACAATGCAAGGAAAGGAAGAAGCCAGCTGGCTTATTTGGAATCCTTTCCTGTATGAGGTCAATTGATTTAAAACAGATTAAAAGTTCAATTAAGAACAATACAAAAGTCTAAGAGGTTTGGCAAAGGGGGGGAGATGTGCAATAAAGAAATAAAAAACAACAGACTGCACAAAAAAGGGAAATAAACAAAACAAACAACAAACATACAAAAGAAAATATAACACATAAAAGTAGTGTTGAGTATTTGTTCAATGAATAGTGGTGTTCAAGGGACAAGAAGTGGCGGCACACACTGGTAGCCAAAGTGCCAATATTGTATTATAGGACGCAAGAGTGAATAAAGCAACGTTTCGGCAGGTAACTGCCTTCTTCAGGGTATAGTGTTTACAGTGTTTGTTCAGTAACAGGCCTTCTACATGTCCCTCCAGCTCTTTGACTTACTTGTCTTAAACACTTTTGCTCTTTGGGGAGCATACAGTAGGTCATTTTATGAACTTCTTCCAGCTGGTTCAGTGTTGGGCGATATTCTCTGCTTCCTTCCCAGATGTTTTTCCCCCCTGAGTTCAGCCTTGACAGAACTGTTCCAGCTGTTTCTGGGTCTTCCTGGTTTTCTTTTCCCCTGAGGGTTCAAGGTTATAAGGCCTGCCTGCTTGTGTTGGATGCAGTGGCGTTTCCAGGAATTAAATTTTGGGCAGGCAAGAATTATATTTTGGACAGGCAAGATGTGTTAATTGTTGTCTCCCTGCGCACAATCGTAGCACTAAAGGTTTTCAAAGAGATATACCTGCCAGACGAGTAGTATACAAAGGCTGAAAGGCTTGCATTTACATTCCAATGGTGATTGAGGGTCACGCTCTACCGCGACGGCCAATCAGCTGTCAATTAATAGTTCTCACGTCTTGTTTTTGTCCTCTTTTTTTCTCATTGTATGGATTTTGGCCAGGCCAGAAATGGATTTGGACAGGCGGACGCCTGCCCTCGCCTTATTGTAGATACGCCTCTGGTTGGATGGTGGTTTCTCAAGGTGTGCCAAATCCAGCCCCATGTCCCCTGGTTTCATATGAACCACTGGGGGAAGAAGTACTCCAATGTTTTACTTAAGTAAAAGTACAAATACTGCGATATAAAAATACTACCAAGTAAAAAGTCCAGAATTCAAAATGTACTTGAGTAAAAGTACAAAATATCGGTGTCAAAATGTACTTGCCAAAAGTAAAAGTACTCATTATACAGAATATTCCATTTCATGTTTTCAAATGTATAAACATCCTTTGAAAATAGCCGAAATGTATATAGGGCTGAAGTGGTTAATGTATGTTTTGTAATAATAATCCAAATCTACAAAGTGGATTAAAAGTATTTGTCTCTGAGATGTAGTGGAGTAGAAGTAAAGGTTTTGGAAATTGGAATTACTCAACTCAAGTAGTACAACTGCCTCAAAATTGTACTTAAATACAGTACTTAAGTAAATGTAGCCTACTTAGTTACTTTCCACCACTGGCATTAGGCCAGTACATTCCCAGGATGTGTCCTAAGCATCTGCTAATGAATGTTTTGCAGTTCGTTTGATGTTGCTTTTGTGATTCTCCTTGTTTCTGCACCTACAGTAAGACTGTGATTTGGTGTTGGTGTTGAAGATGCAGAGTTTGATTGTGGAGATGTGTTTTGAGTTTCATACTTGCTTAAAGTATTACAAATTCTGTTCTACAGCTCTTTAGTCAACAGAAAACCAATTTTCAGGTCGAGATACACTTTCAACCGTATACCAATTAGGAGAGCTATAAGGGAAGACTCAAGCTTAGGTTAGGGGCAGAATCCCCTAGAAGTAAAATGTGTGTTTTACGTGCCCATGTCATTTATATTTTGTTGGGAAAACTAAACAAGAGTTAATCTACAACCACTTAACCACAAAATTGGCCGATGTACAGGCTTGTAGATTTTTTCACAAAATGTTTGACCCCGAATAGGGACGTCCATTAAATTCATGTGGATTTATAGGCATAGAGAAAATACACACGCATGCGGGTGTTGAGAATGCTCCCAAAGTGAATCTAATGTATACATTTCGATCTGAAACGGCCTTCGTCACGTACATACATATTCTAAACAGCGTGCAGACATAATTTATTTTCTCCTATAGCCTTTTTATCCAGCACCTGTTGAAATTCTATTTGGATTTGCGTCAATGTTCTGGGACTGTGTTTGCCTTTTAATAGGCATAGCCACGGCCTGGGTGAACTCTATTACATGTCCATTCAAACAGAGAATATACCACAGCAAGGTGGTAACTGAGACAGGACTCATACCCTCATTCCCACGTGGGTCAAATGAGGAGATTTCATTTACTTGCTTCTTACGAAGTGGATTTTTGTTTAGTTTATTTTGTTTATTTTTCTATTATTTCAACTAAGTACATGACTACTCAGGTATTGTACTTAAAGAGGGAGTTCCATGATTGTTTTACTTTGTAGATTTAGATTAGTATTACAAACACTTAGCCCAGGCCAGCACTATATAATATACTTTGGCAATTTGAAAATAGTTGATCTGCTATTTTTTTTTTATGACACTTTTGTACTTTTACTCAAGTCAAATTTTAATACTGGACTTGTACTTGTAACTGAGTATTTCTAGAAGGAAAGGGAGCGGGCCACCTCCTTTCCACCCCCTCTTTGGTAGCTAGCTTTTGACTGCGTGCTGTTGTGGAAATCCATTAAACCCATGACCCACCTGGGTCTGTTTGTAAAAATTACCATTGATTGCACACACTGAGGAAGGGCATCGCCTGAAACAACTGTGTGGCAATAAATATTCATTTTGGAGTGCTGTCCTTTCATTAACTACTATCGCATCTACTTTTCAATTTAGAATCACGAGTTGATCGTGTTGTATCTCATTTTCTAGTACTTGCAGTTAAAATATAGTATAGCAAACATAATTTTAGCACCGTGCGTGGTTTAGATTTGTTGAAGCTTTTGCAAACCGTAGGTTGTAGGCTCTGAAGTGTTGTCTGTGAATATGTGAATATATCTTGTTATTTCTTGTAGTGTCATTCTGTCCTTGGAATTATGCACACAGAAATTCAATCGATACACTATTGGAAAAGGTGTGTGACATTTGGATCAATAACATTAGGACAACTCCTCTACAGGGCAAACCAAAGACCCTTGAAGAATCCAGGTTTCAAATGTAATATAGTACCTGACACAGGCATAGATAGATTTATCATGACCTTATTCTAAGGCAGGGATGGGCAACTTTGACGATGAAAAGGGCCACTATATTTCCACACTCACTCCCTAGGGCCATATATTACTCTCGTCGCAAAAATAGCCGATCTACAAGCTCAAAACGCGTCTATTTTTGCTATATTTGAATTGAAATCTTGAATTTTTGCTATTTTTTAATTTTTATGTAATTTCAAATGCCTTTCATTATACTTGTGTTGAGCAATGAGCTACTGATTTAGACTGAAGTAATTACAGTGAGTCATGTTTTGCATGTCGTAGAATTGTAAACAGCGGAAACCAATATTATATCAGTATCCTGACATTAACCTGAGGGCCACATTAAGTGAAGGTGGGGGCCGCATGTGGCCCCCGGGCCGCCAGTTGCCCACCCCTGTTCTAAGGTAACAACTGCTGTCCTTTTTCACCGCCATTCCTTTGGGAGCTACGTATTTAGGACCTAAAACACGGTGGAGCTCCAACCCTTACCATTTGAAGGACCTTTCCGCTAGTGCTATACACCCTCAGGCCAAAATGTAAATGTATCACACAATATATCTCGTACTCTAATAGGCAGATTGCAGGATGGATCCTACCGATTTTGGTGACGCCATTGTCTACTCTATCGTCTACCTAGCCTCTATTGTAAACAGGTTCTGTTGTTTACAAATATATAATCCTTCAGAGAATACACAATATATCCCTAAATTCTTGCACTAATTATAATTAAACATTTGTTATTTTTTTGGCACCTCTAGTGAGAGAACAGGGTCCTCTAAGGACGGCTATGGTGGTTGTTTCAAATTACTTTGTTTGTTCCAGCTGGGTGTAAAAAGCAACACAGCCTCTTGGGACCGCTGTGGGATCCCACGTCCAAGTTCACGGAAGGTACACAAAAATATAACTTTGGCGATCCACCATACCTAACCACTTAAGCCCACCACCATGGAAAAATAGCGGAAATAATCTATACAAGCACATTTTCACCTGTTGGTTTGGTTCTAGCTACTCCACACACTTAGAACCAAGTGAACCAAGCCACACACACAGTCATCAAGGCCTTATTGAAGTCAATTAAACCTGCTGCACACTCACTGGCCCACATACTGCATCAGATGGCAGTGTCCCAGAATCAACCCCCCACCAAAAAGCCATCCCACATTTGACTCACGGTGACTGATGATGTGCACAGTCTGCCGATCCTTTTCATCACAGGAGAATCCCAGACACGGCTGTGTGACCACGGCTGTTCGAATCTCGATTTTGAGATTATATTATTCTGTGCAGGGTTAAGGTTAAGGTTAGGCATAATGTTTGTGAGGTTAGGGTTAGGCATAGTTTTTGTGAGGTTAAGGTTAGGTTTAGGCATATAACCACACGCATCAGGTAGAAAGGTCCAGGAAAGAGGTAGTTCCATTCGCTGCATGCACAGCAGTCCTGTGTGTCTGTGACAATGGCTGTTCGATGCATGTTGCACAGCAGTCTGGTGTGTCGCGCCGAGGCCAATGTCAACATTCTCACAAGCCACCCAGAGGCAGTGATGGAAGAAGTGCACACATGTTTTACTTAAGTAAAAGTATCAACACTGCAGTGTAGAAGTCCCATATTATGAATGTACTTGGTGTAAAAAGTAAAGTACTCATTGTCATGCAGAATGTCCCATTTCAGTATAAAACTAATATAAAAGTAAAGTAAGTGAATTACTTTCCACCACTGATCTGTTGCTATAACTGCTTTTTACCTGTATGTATATAGTGTTTTTATATAGTATTTGTCCACAATGTGTCACATTGCAACGCATTGCTATTTAGAAATGGCCGAAATACTGTATGCTCAAGTGGTTAGTGTACCAGTTTGTTTTGTAATAATCATCAAAGTCTACAAAGTAACTAATAATTTCAAATAGTGATAGTGGAGGAGTAAAAGTACAATATTTGGCTCTGAGATATAGTGGAGTAGAAGTAAAAGTACTGAAAATTGGAAATACTAAAAAATGGTACTTACTGTAAGTACAGTACTTCAGTAAATGTACTTTATACCACTGGACAAAAGCCACTCAGGTGTGTAGTTTCTAAATGATGAAAAAAATGCGAGCCGGCCCTGTGACCTTATTTCTTCTGAGAGACACAGTGAGAAATATTGAGTTCAAATGATTCGACAATCATTATGCTATTAGCCTCTGTTTCTTTTCTGCGTATGTGATTAGAAAGTGCCGTGCTGTGTGATAGCGTAGTCTTGACTGGGCAGTTAATCATCCAGAAGTGTGGGAAGAAAAAAAAGGCAGTTTGATCAGTCCATGAAAACATGGAGTTAGTGATCCGTGATGGTATTTATTAATTCTGATTTATACTTCCTCGTCCACAAACTATAAATTCAAGCATGCGGTTTAGCAAGTCTGCCATTAGCATTGCTCCACCATAAGACAATTTCTGTGACTTGAATTGATGAATGTAAATAAATCAACATTCTGATTATAAAACCACAGCCAAATAATAAGACATTATAACCATGCAACTGGAATTAAAATACAAGACAATAACATCAACTGTCTAACTAGGGTGTCTGATTAGGCAAGTGACATATAGACATATAGTGACATACTGTAAGGACCTTTTTTGTTAAAATAAGTGTTAAATAACTGTATTCCAATAGCAAACAATGTTAGTGTTTGTTCGATATCAGGGGTCTCCCTAGCTCTTTAGTAAACAGTAAATGTCTCTTCGGGTGAAAGGCTATCGATTATGTTTGAGTTCTCTCTCTTAAATACATCCACTTTCAAGAGAGAGAACACATACAGCATAGAGGGAATTAAATACAGCATTTACAGGTATTAAAAAACTGGGGTACAATTCTTTGTCGTACACAGCTCTTTGTACTTATACTCAAGTAAAACGTGGATACAGAACTTTTACGTAACAGTATTTCTACATTGTGGTATTGGTACTTTCACTCAAATAAAAGTTAAACTTCTTCCACCACTTTAACAGATCTTTTTATTGTCAAATCTCTGCACGTATAGAACGTTAGCACTGTGATTCACAGCCTTGCAGGTCAAGAGATTGAACTTTCTCTAAATACTGCAGTCAAAAGCCAGTTTATTAAAGGAAAATCTGCCCCCATTCCCTGTAGACAGCAATAAATCTAAACCTTGCCCCCAGCGATTTAGTGTCATCAATCCCCTGGCAGACGGGTCGAATTAAAATTCACTTACCTAATAGCTCACAAAGGTCTCTGAAATGTAGACTACGTAAAACATGCCCTCTGGGGAGACTGTATCTTTACACAGTTATCTCTCATCCCGACAATGACACTAATCTGTATAGTTACTCACTTGATAGGAAATATACGGTATCTCTCTTTTGTCCACCTGAAAGAATAAAGCTTAGGCCGTTCATTCTTAGACGTATTACTTAGGCCTACATTACTCAGCCATTCTTGAAGAATCTTTGTAAAACTTTTCCAGGGATTCAAGGACATATACAAAAAGGGGAGAGGGGAGTTGCACCACTCAGTTCACACGGGTGTGATTTTTTAATAGAATTTAAACATTTTGAAAATGTCCACATAACGACATCTTTAGACAGTTATCCATCATCGTGACAACCACGCTTTCACTAATCTGTACAATTACTCACTTGGCAGGAAATACATCTCTCTTTTGCCCACCTGAAAGAATAAAGCTTAGGCCGTTCATTCTTAGACTGGTGATAAATTATACCCAGCCATTCTTGAGGAATAATCTTGGTAAAACCTTTTCCGGGGATTCAAGGACCTATAAAAAATGTTTTTTGAGACATGACACCACAGTGCATGCTCTGCTACAGTAATGGTCTCATAAAGAACAGTGGTGTAAAGTAACTAAGCACATTTACTCAAGTACTGTAGCCTACTTAAGTACAAAGTTTTCTTTTATTAATTTCCGGGTCACGGCACCAATGTAACACCCAGGATTCGAACTCGAGCCTCCCGCATGAAAGTCCAACATCTTAACCACTAGACCATGTGGTCTACATGACATTGTTCTATTGTTAACAGCAGAATCATTCAGTGTTTGTGTTGACAATTATGTGTGTCCTGGTCCATTATTCATTACTACAGTGTGTTCGCTGTTCATGTTTTTTTAAGGCTGGTTTCAGTGCTATTTGGCATGACCCTCTACCATACTGTAAAGTTGCAAAAGCATATAACGCTGCATGTACATACATTAGGGACACACACACAGTTGCTGTGTGTGTGTGTGTGTGTGTGTGTGTGTGTGTGTGTGTGCGCGTGCGTGCGTGCGTGCGTGCGTGCGTGAACCTTTGAATATAATTCTTTTAAGGCGAATATTTTTGACTTTTTTTTTTCTGGCTTAATACGGTACTTAAACCATTCTAAACCGCACTGGTCAAAACAATTAACATGGGTTACAAAATGGTGTGATGAAAAAATAATAAATACATAACGCATTGAAGTAGAGGACAGTATTTAATTGTACAAAATGTATGACCATCCCTATCATTTTAATCCCTGTAATTAATGATTTGGAGTAATGACCATGCAATGAGAGCCTATAAGAACTTTCTAGAACTTTGTTCAAATGCGGGTAGTTGTAAAAAGTAAGGAACCACTTGAGTAGCCTATATTATCTATCATCCATCCATCCATCTTCAACCGATTATCCGTAGTCGGGTCGCGGGGGCAACAGCTCCACCAGAGAGCTCCATACTTCCCTCTCCAGAGCAACATTAGTGACTTCTTCCTGGGGGATCCCGAGACGTTCCAAGGCCAGTGAGTCGATGTAATCCCTCCATCTGCGCCTTTGTCTGCCCCGGGGTCTCCTCACAGTGGGACGTGCATCGAGGACCTCCCTAGGGAGGCGCCCGAGAGGCATCCTAACCAGATGCCCGAACCACCTAAGCTGGCTCCTTTCCAGGCGAAGGAGCAGCGGCTTTACTCCGAGTCTCTCCCGTGTGACTGAACTTCTCCCCCTATCTCAGGGAGATGCCAGCCACCCGTCGGAGAAAACTCATTTTGGCTGCTTGTATTCGCAACATTATTATTTCGGTCATGACCCACACTTGACCATAGGTGAGAGTAGAAACGAAGATTGCTCGGTAGACAGAGAGCTTTGCCTTCTGGCTCAATTCTCTTTTCGTCACAACAATGCAGTACAGCGACTGCAATACCGCCCCTGCCGCTCCGATTCTCCGGCTGATCTCCTTCTCCGTCCTCCCCTCACTCGTGAACAAGACCCTGAGATACTTAAACTCCTTCACTGCTGAGAACCATGGCCTCAGATTTGGAGAGGCTGATCCTCATCCCAGCCGCCGTACACTCGGCTGCGAACCGGTCCAGTGAGAGTTGAAGGTCTTGGACCGATGGTGCCATCAGGGCCACATCATCTGCAAACAGCAGTGATGCAACCCTTAGCTCACCAAGTCGAATACCCTCTCCGTCACGAATTCGCCTCGAGATCCTGTCCATGAAAATCACAAACAGGATAGGTGACAATGCGCCGCCCTGGCGGAGGCCAACCCCCACTGGAAACAAATCCGACTTACTCCCGAGCACACGGACACATCTCTCGCTTTGGGTGTACAGAGATTGGATGGCCCTCAACAAGGTCCCCCTCATCCCATACTCCCGCAGCACCTCCCACAGAACCTCCCGGGGGACCCGGTCATATGCCTTCTCCAAATCCACAAAACACATGTAGACCGGATATGCATACTCCCAGGCCTTCTCCAGGATCCCTGCAAGAGTATAGATCTGGTCAGTTGTTCCACGGCCAGGACGGAATCCACATTACTCCTCCTGAATCTGAGGTTGGACTATCGGCCGGACCCTCCTTTCCAGTACCTTGGCGTAAACTTTCCCAGGGAGGCTGAGTAATGTGATACCTCATCTATGTACAGTATCATCTTATATATCATCTTTGTCAGGTGGAAACCTCATACATCCAAAACTGTTATTTTTCCAGGATTCAAAGCAAAAGTATCAGATCTACAAGCTCGAATGTGTTGCTCTGTGCCCCGCTTTGAGCCGCGTTTCACGTGGACCTGCTACTTTTGATGCTTTTGTTTGTGAAGCTGTAGTATGATCAAGTAGGGCGTTAATTTATGAATAAACAAAAAGTTTGAATATGGAGATGCTGCTTCTACATGGGTGCAGTCCCTAAGATAATTAATTAGTTAACATCGTCATCATCATGCTGAGCACTGTTGCATGTTCCTTGACCATTATCAGGTGTCAGGTGTGTACCGTCCATATCAAAGATATTCAATTATTAAAGCTACGCCATCCCAATTGGAGCCACTAGACTACACAAATCCTACAAATGGTCACCTAAGTGGGTGTCCAAAAGTGTTACTTTTCAGGATTAAAAAAACAAAAATAGCAGATCGACAAGCTCAAAACTGTGGATCTGCTACTTTTGATGCATGTGACACTGTAGAATGCTGAAGTAATACATTCATATACAAAAACAAAACACAAAAAGTTAGACAATATACATTACAGAATTCCAAAGTCCTTCATTAGCTTTTCAGATAAAGCTCCTACACTCTTTTAAAAAATAAGTTTTGATTGGCTTTGTTTGGTGCTTAATGGTAATTATAGGTTGATATGCAAGAACATTCAGACAAGTGGTCCTCTGAATCAATTGAGTTATATAATTGAGCAAGGCAATTCAATAGAGAACAGTCTTTGGGAGAAACTTGACAGAGAGAGTGATGCTATACAGTTGGTTTGCTATGTATAAACAACGCCTTTGCTACGCTAAAAATACCCTTCAGTGAGTGAAGCGCTGCAGATGACACAACTAGGCAACGTGGGCTGGCTACTAAAGAGAGAACAAAAGTTCTGATGAGTCACTGACAGTTGTGGAAGAAGTACTCAACCCCCAGTACGTGGGTCAAGGTATCGATTTTACTCCTGGTCAATTAATACATCTCAACGTCTAAGTGAAAGTTGCTCTGTCAAATTTGTACTGGATTATTTCTTTTTTTAATACTAATAATTTGATGACCGGTGACTCAAAGAGTACTCGGTAGGAGACTGAAGGAGTCTCAAAGAGTCTCCTACTGAGTCTCCTATTGAACCAGTCCATCAAATTATTGGCTCAGGAATGCGACAAAAACATATTAAAAGTACAAAAATATAGAAGATCAAGGGCAGTGCCAGTAACAGTGAGTAAAAAGAGTTTTAAATAAAGAGCATAAGAGTGAACAAACTATTTCAAAGGTAGAACAGGTGAGTTTTAACTAAGTCTGGATTTGTGTCCAACAAGGTTGCAGATCTAAAAGGGAAAGGTTGGCTTTTTATGCTTGTCTCTTAACTCTCTCTCTCTCTCTTTTTTTAACAATATCGGTGTATGTGCAGTATATTTTATTCATCCATGCTCAACAGCTAACATCCTTATTGTTTTTTATACTGGCCAAGTTTGGGCCCTTATATTGTGGGTATTCTACTGCAATCGATTGGTCCCATTCAGTTTGAATGTCACGCTATAAATAGAGATCTGTAATTTGGTGAATCTTCCACGTGCAGAAAGGTGTACCTCCCATTACTGTTGGCCTTTGGACATTGGCTGATTGAATGGCCTGCCCCCGCCTCTCGCCTGTCCATGAATCACTCGTCTGTATCTTTTTATGACCCGACGAAGAAAAAACCCTTGTTGTTTTTGCCTTGCACCCTGTTCCATGTTAAAGGAAAAGGCTCCAGTCAGCCGAGTTGCTCCAGTGCCTTCTTTATTCAGGGAAAGGTACAGTATAGGCTGTTCCAAAAGTTTTGGAGCAGCGACTGAAAGGGCACAGTCCAGTCGCCAGAAGAAGTTCACATGGCTCACCATTGTGACGGGTTCGCCTGGCTATAAGGTTACAGTATATTAGTGTGGGGGGCATTCTCCCTCTGCGGCTGATGTCCAATGAACCCCATCCAGTGGAAAGGTGAAAGCCATCATATTGCGTTCATCCTACAGCAGGGAGGTCTTCAATAGGAGATCCGGGACCCCTAGGGGGTCCTCAGAGTTACTACAGGGGAACCTTTTCCCCTGTAGTAGTAGTAGTTCCCCTGTGAACCTTCTTTCTTTCTTTCTTTCTTTCTTTCTTTCTTTCTTTCTCTTTCTTTCTTTCTTTTACACTAACCACTTGAACCCTATTGCATCCCAACTCTGAGGGGAACATTAGCCAAAAATAGCTGCGAGGCGTTGTGAACTTGTAAATCGTCTATTTTCGGCAAAGAGGTTTGGTGTAGGGGGAAGTTGCAACTTGGTTGCAGACCAAATACAAGTTTTCATTGCGTTGAGGGTTTAAGTGGTTAACTGCCTGAAAATACACATTAACACGAATACAACACAACACACATAATGATAGTCTGTCAAACATGCCTGCGAAGCTATCTATTAAATCTATGAAAAAGTCTAATCTGCAACATAATTTTATACAATATGTAGGGGGCCTCCCTGCTTCATCTCTCCCCCTAGCATGAAAAACATTGAAGACCCCTGTCCTATAGTATGTGGTACGTAGCCTCATGGGGGGTTTCCTTCTTCCAGAATGATAATGCCCCCCCCCCCCCCATCCATTTAACATGAGAGGAGTGTTCACGGAACGGTTTAATGAGCATGAAAATGACATAACCTACATACTATAGCAGTCTTCTCAGCCTCCACATCTCAACACACTTCTTAACACTTTCACAGATTCTGGCGCGCCGCCCGAAACATTGCTTTGTGCCTTTCTGTCACATTTCCTATGGAGGAATCACCCAGCAATAGAATATATAGACACCATTTGTCCGCGCCAGGGCACACAGAAGCTGTTCAAGGGACTGGTAGTAATTGATTTAATTTGGCTAAATGTAGCAAAAGATATGGCTGTCGAGAATCATTGGGATTCATTATACTTAATTGAGAAATGTACTTTGCACTTTGCTGTAGTGTTTATAGATTTATAAAACATTGTATTGCTTTGTTGTGGATATTTTGTTGTATAGCCAAGTTGTTACATTTGAGTTGTCATGATTGAGCGAATGAACTTGAACGTTATGCTGAGTTTACATAGGCTACAGTAAGTTTTGGGTGAAATTACAGTGTAATTTTTCTTTCTTTGTAAATTCAATTTAAACTAGCAGAGTTACAGCACCAACAATTACCAATCCTACCGCCCATTTTCTCTCATTTTAATGTTTAATTTCCTTTAAATAATTTAAAAGCTTTTATTCACATGAAGGGTTCAGCCTGAGCTTGTTATACTGCAAAATATTCTTATAAATCTATGAATGTGGAAAAAAGTTAAAATGTCAAAAAGTAGGTGTATTGATTATTAACACAAATAACATTCCAGTTCCTGTAAATTATAATTTGAACTCGTGGCACATGGCACACACATTGTTTCTACTTGGTCTGTGTTGCAGAGGAGGCTATAGGGCTGCAGTTCAGAAACCTGACACGTAGTTTTTTTTAACATATTTTATTTTATGTAATTAGTATACGGCAGTGAATTCTGGACCCTGAAGCCAACCCTGCAGAAGTCTCTAGATGGGTGCTACACCATAATGTTGCATGCAAGGGAATGGAATGCCAAGGGTGAGCCAGAAAATAGCAGCCAGGAGAATGAGACTAGCAGGACACTGCCAAAGACACCAAGAGCTTCCAGCCAGCAAGTTAGTGCTGTGGGAAACAACACACGGGCACCGGTCACGAGGAGTCCCACATTAACATATGTGGATGTATTCAAGAAAGACGCAGGAGCGCAAAGCACCAACGAGCTGGCCAGATGTATGGAGAACCGGGATGACTGGAAGCGACGATGGAGGGCTCGACTGAGGACGACCTAGAGAGATGTCATTGCCAATTCTGAATGTGTACTGTGGTCCCTCTGTTGCTGCCAGTGGTGAAAAGTACATTTACTCAAGTACAATACTTAAGTACAATTCTTAGGTGTTTGTTGTGTGTGTGTGTGTGTGTGTGTGTGTGTGTGTGTGTTTTTAAGAATGAAATATGGATGATGGAACCGCTGCTGTGAACTCTGTCCCTCTCCACCGTGCGCGCACGCACGCACGCACGCACGCACGCACGCACGCACGCACGCACGCACGCACACACGCACACACACACACACACACACACACACACACACACACACACACACACACACACACACACACACCTTAACCCTTGCTTGCCCCCCATGCAAATGCACAGGGGGGGCTTGAAAAAGAAAAAATAGAATAAAACTGTCCAAAAAAAAGTCTGTTCTTCCGCATCATTTTGCCTGCATCACTGAAATTTTGATGTGGAGAAAGGATGTTGGATAAGAGAGTGCATCTAGGGGGAACAGAGCATGCTGTGGTTTTTAGGAAAGACAAGCTGGAATGCATTTGGGCACACTCACAATGTTACAAAACAGATATAAAAAGACATATGGCTATGTTTAAACAGTGCCCTGTGTTACCAACCTGGTAGTGCTGGATACAAAAACAAACAAGATCGGTGTTTATCGTTTGTCCTCTGGTGGGCAGATATTGATATTCCTAAAACCACTGCGCCCGAGGCTTGAGGCTTCGTAATAACTTGAACTTGTCCTTGAAATACAACCAGGTTCACTTTGAAAACAACAAGTCTCCTAAAAAGTAAAACCCTTTCGCCTCCTTCCTACACTGCAGCGTACCTTACTTCATCCAGTTCGGTTACAGAAGTTTAAATTTGCATTGGAAATAAAAAATAGCATACTGGGTTTGGCGATGTTCTATATTGTCAGAATCAAGTAAAAGAGTGTCTCCAGAGGCTCTTCACTTTACAATGTATGTCAATAGGGAATATATTTGAAATAATCAATTTCTATTCGTGGAACAAGTGTTTTGGTTTTCTTGAGTTACATACAGTCAGTACAGTCAGTACAGTCCTGTACAAAATGCACACCCCCCCACTGACCTAGGGACCTCCAGGACATGCTCCCTCCACCTTACACCAGACGGCGAAACACCCGCCGATGCACAGCCACACCAGAACATGCTCGACCCCCCAGGCACCAAAACACGCACATTGGACAGAACTTTTCTCCACACTGCTGTCCAGTTGTGGAACAGCCTACCAGAGCATGTAGTTGACTCCATCACAGACAATGGTCTTCAAGCCTTTAAACGCAGAGTTCATAGATATCTCCTGACCACCCCTCACACTGACTGTTGAGCTGCAGTGAACCATTTGATTGGCCAATGGATATGTATCTTATCTTACTTGGCTATTGTTCACAATTGCATCGAATAAAAAAATAAAAAAACACAACCCAAACCTCTACCGAAGCCCTTTAAGTACAATTGTGAGATACTTTTACTTTACTTGAGTAAAATTCGTGAAAACATGTGCAAATCTTTGAATTTATCTATATTCATTCACAGCAAACGTTTTTTAAGTCACATCTTTGCTTCTGGGGGGTCAACACATTTTGAGATAGGGGTCAGCGGCCAAATACACATAATTCTAGGGGTTCTTGAAATGAAAAAGTTTGAGCGCCATGATATGTACAAACATTGTTTTGTTCAGAAAACTGTCATGATTTAGAAGACATTATTTTGTAGAATCTGGTCTCAGGTCTTAATGGGTTAAACCCCAGTTGAGTGGAGTCCCTCAGGGCTCTATATAAGTGTGTTTTCTGTTATTGTGGAGAAGGATTTCACATCAATCTACAAGCTCGTTGTGAGCTTGTCGTTCTATTTTCTGCGAAAGCCTTCCCCAGAATAAGGATGGTGGGGGTTTAAGTGGTTTAAGTACTTTTACACTTAAAAATATGTTTTTCACACTTTTAGACCACATCTGTGGTCATCATATGAGCAAACCTAACAATGGATGCCAAAAAAATGGGTACATTTTAATTTTTGTGTATTTTTATATCAAAAGTCGATAAAAATCGAATTGTAATTACTTATTAAAAATGTAGCTCACCCATTTGATTCCCCATATCTGCGCGTCCATCCAACTCTGTCCAACACAGCTGCTACTGATTACAGAAATCCTCCGTTTTTGTTCCCATTCAAGATAACATCCAGACAGTGTATTACTCGGTTTCAACTTAATCCCACCATTTCTGTTTCCCAGAGCCCTAACTTGTGCCTCACTTACCCCTTATCGCTAAACTTATTTGCAATTTTTTACTATTTTGAAAAACATTTTAAAATTGTTCAACTAGCTGATCTACATCGACACATTGTGAGCTTGTAGATCGTCTATTTGAACTATTTTAAACGTTTGGCACATACGTTTAGGGATAAGGGGTAGATAGATAGATAGATAGATAGAATACTTTATTGGCAGTTTAAGAAAATTACAGAAAATGACATCATTTTAAAAAACGCCAAATGGACTTAGACACAAAAAAGCCTTCGCTTGTTTCCATTGTGGTCCACTTTGAAACATGAAACTATACACAAACATACTGTACAAACAAAAACAACCATGGAACATATAATAAATAATCCTTATATATAAGGCTGGGAGCTATATACATAGGACAAGAGGTACCCTGAGAGAATAGTCCAGAGCATGGGAGATGGGCTATCCAGGGTCGGAAGCTAACTATGACCAGTTAGTGTGTAGATGGAGCCATGATTTCAGGTCTTTCCTAAATCTTGCAATAGAATTTAGGGATTTCAGGGCTGGAGGGAGTGCATTCCACAGAGTAGTGGCTGCGTAGTAAAAAGCATTTTTTCCCTTGAGTGTCCTGAAACTGGGGGGAACTAGATCATATGGACTTCCTCTGGTTGAGTACCTGTGAGCATCCCTCACTCTGGGCAGGTAGCCCAGCAGGTACTTAGGAACAGAGGCATCTAGGATCTTGAAGACCAGACACAGTGGCGCAGGATATAGGCCTAAGTATATTTTTACTTTACTTGATACAATGTTTTTTAAATCCTACCTCAGAGGCAGATATTGTACTTTTTATTCCACTACAGTTGCTTGAAAACTTTAGGTACAAAGTAACTTTGTCGATTTTAACCAGCCCTATTTCATACTTTGTCTATCTGCTTTTTCCAAAAGACTTAGACTGAATTTGGAAATCATTTAAAATAAAAACGTCTTTGTTCTTTAACTTTTCGAACTTTTAAGTATATTTTGATGCCTATACCTTTGTACTTTTACTCAAGTCAAATTTTGAATACGGGTTTAATTAATTGGCAAAAGAAAAAAAAAGAAAATGAGGGAAAAAAGAGTTTGAGAGTTTAATCAATATTTTAATCCATAGACATTTCTCAATCAAAACAAGAAACCAGAGAACAAAGGCTCCAGTTAGCAGGGTCATTCACAATGCTTTATGGAGAGAAGCCATCGACAGACTGAAACTGTGAACCGCGAAAAACGTTTGAGCGTGATTATTTAATTATAATGCTAACAGGTTCTGAAGCAGAAAATGGACTCATATACCCAGAAAATTATCCTGGGTAATTAAAGCTCACAATAACGTGCACAAATATAATTGTCTCATTCATTGTGTCAATGGAGCAGCACAAAAGTTTATCTCTACTTGATGGGATCAATGATCTTGAGTTTGTTTTGTTAGGGTTAGAAGACATTGAGTAGCTTACAGGAGAGTAAAACATTATTTACAATCACGTTTTATAGTGTAGCTCTGCAAGAGGCTATAGTCATCATCAGTGCCACATTTCTTGTACACGTCGCCAGCAGGCCACAGATGTGACCCTAGACTGAATACAAAATTGCATTTACTTTTAGGAAATGTTAGACTGTTTGATAATATCACAATTTAAATAAAAAACGTGTACATTAACTCTAGCCTGGTAAACCATCCCGGTCACGTGAATTCACATTATCATGCGTCTTCTGCAGACCGGTCTGGCTACAAGCTCAATCACAGGGCCCTGAGCGCAGACACGGACTGAGGACTACTTTTAATGCTTTTGTGTGACACTGTAGTATGATTAAATAGGGAGTTAATTTACCCAAGGAGTTAAAATATGGACAAAAGAGGTTTCTGCCTGACAACAACGGCATCCTCTTACCCTATAGGAGCAAACAGCACACAGGATGGCAACATGGGGAGGGGTCACTGGGCTGCATGTAATCAATATCAGGGAAACCAAATACATCAAAATGCATTCATGACATTAAATCAGTAACCTCATCCAATATACTCCATCCAAATAACAAAATACATCATCAGTAACATTAGTATTGGAAAAGAAAAAACAGCACATCAATCAATACATATTCACAATAGTATAACCACATCGAAATTGAGCCAATTATAATTAAATCTCTTCAAATATCATTCTACACAAACCCTAACTCCTACTTTGAAGTGGGGGGTTTTGAAGTGAGGCTTTATAGTCCCTCGGTGAGTCCTGATGGTTCCAATGAGTTCAGTGATCCAAATTGTTTCTCTACATAACAATTTATTCATGATGTAGTCTCCACCTCTGGGGGGAAGGGGTAATTTCCTCCATCGCTGGAATTATATAGAATAAAGATGTGAGAGAACCATGATTATTATATTGTACATATTGATGAGGTGCAATTACAAAATCCCATGTTTTTAGTGCGGATAGCAGCAGTCTCATGCTCGGCTATTCTTTCTTTGAAAGAATGTTTAATTTCAGACATAGACCTGGTGCCTGCGTGGACATTTCAGAAAGAAATTACACCTTCCACCTCTGCTGGGGGAAGGGCTAATTTCTTAAATCTCCCAGAATTAGAGAGATGTGAGAGAGAACCGTGATTATATTGAACATAGTGACGTGCAATTACAAAATCCATTTAGCATTTCGTGTGCATAGCAGTCTCATGTTTGGCTATGCTTTGTTTGAGAGAATGTTTAATTTGAAGCATAGACCTGGCCGCACAGCCATTCCCAAATATACATATCAATTTGGGGGTCTTGAACATTTTTGAGAAGCAGTAGTCTACATAGCTTCTTTATCAGCGATTCCCAATGTGTGGGCCATCAGATATCGCAAGTGGGGCCCAAAATTAAAATTATAAAAAAAAGCAATGGTATTTTTTTCTTTAAAAATTCCATTGTGATACCACAACAATAGCAACTATATCGTCACTACCCGGCAGAAACCTCTTATCTCCATATTTAACTTTGTGTTTTTTCATAAATGAATGCCCTACTTGATCATAGTACAGCGTCACACACAAACAGATCTACCGTGTACAAGCTTGTAGATCGGTTATTTTTGTGCTATTTTCAAAATAGGGCTTTAAGTGTATCAGTTGGTTCATATAGCCGGTACATAAGCAGGGGCTTAAAGTGACACTGAGAGGCCAGATTTTGCTAATCCTTCTGCGTCTCACCTCAAAAGACACACATTCTGTGTGTACCTAGAAACGTATGGTAATTATCAAACAGGTGCACCACCAGCAGCCTGGGAATGCAGTTTGCTTGTCATCTTCTTAAGCACACTTTGTGTGTGTCATCGCAAAGTGCGTTTCGCCCGTTTTATATGTGCATTACAAGGAGGATCACACACATTAAGGGGAGGTGATACATACTGTACGATAAGCATTGGTGGAAAATGTATACTCACTTGTTTCACTTAAGTAAGTATCAATACTGCAATATAGAAATGCTCTGTTTCACGTAAAATTCCAGAATTCAAAATGTACTTAAAGTACCAAAAGTACTTTTTTAAGTTTTTAAATGTATAAAAATCATTTTGAAAATAGCCGATCTACAAGCTCACAATGCGTCACATCGTGAGACATTGTGAGCTTGTAGATCGGCTATTTTCAAATGGTCAAAATGTATATAGGGCTGGCTGAAGTTGTTAATGTATGTTTTGTAATAATAATCCAAATCTACAAAGTAACTAGAAACTAAATGTCAAATAATTGTAGTGGAGTAAAAGTACAACATATTTGGATCTGAGATGTAGAAGTGGAGTAGAAGTAAAAGTATTGAATATTGGAAATACTCAAGTAAAGTACAAATACCTCAAAACTGTACTTAAGTACAGTATTTAAGTACATGTAATAGTTTCTTTCCACCACTGACGATATTAAGTGTGGTTGATTGCACTAGTCTGTTGGCTTTTTACTCATTTCCCCGCCTCTAAAATGCTGATGCAAATGGAGTGCAGGCAGGACCTTATTAAAGTGCTAGCGATGACAGTAAACGCAGAGTGCAGACAGAGACAGATCGCTGATAGGTCTCTCTGAGACACGCGCCAAGAGAATTCCGAAATAATCAAAATGTAGATTAAGCAGCAGTCACAGCGATAATTACCCTAAGAACTCCAATGATGACCTTGAATCCTCTCTCGCATAAACGCTCCCATCCAGCAGCCGTCCACATCCTTGTGCTGTGGTAGCTCTGTCAAACCCTATCGAGCATAATATCGTCTCTGTCGGGTGGAAACCTCATATGTCAAAAATAATAGGCGTGAATAGTAAAAAGTGGACTTTTCTGAGAAATATTCACACGCAACTCATCCTACTCTTCTAACAGGGGTTAGAGCTAAATGTGACCTTGTTTTTTCATATCTTTAAGATGTCCTGTGGAATGGATAGTCAAACGTTTTACTTTTACTGCAAAAGTCATGAAATTTACCCACGCAGTGACTCAGACTCACCACAGCAAAAAAACGCATATCCTCATTATGTCCCAAACTGTTAGTTTCCAGGATTCAAATTCAAAAGCAACAAAAGTAGCAGATCTACAAGCAAGCTCGAAACGTGCCGCTGCAGTATGATCAAGTATGGCGTTAATTTACGGGGGAACAATATATATAATGTGGAAATAAGAGGTTTCGTGCCCGACAGCAACCATTTGACTAAAGTACTGGGGGTACACTGTCCACCACTGGGTATGACATTTAGAGCTTACAGAAGGTACATCTGGGAATCATAGGAAGGTCCCCGGTCTGATTCCCCGGCTCTGCCAGGCTTCACATTGGTGAGGTGTCCCAGAGCAAGACACTGACTGAAGCCCTAATTGCTCCCCCATGCGCTCATTTAGAGCAGCTATAGCTTACATGCCGGGGTCAACATTAAAAAGTAATGTCCCCTCAGGGATCATTATGATGATCAATACCCTTTCTGTGGCAGGGCCCCTCAGAGAGGTCTGTCTGTCTGTCTGTCTGTCTGTCTGTCTGTCTGGATTTAATCTTGGAATTGCTGGACCGATTAACTCCTCCAGCCCTTTGTTGGCCTCATGCCTAAAATGCATAGATGTAAGATGTAAAATGCATAGATGTAAGATGTAAGATGCAAGATAGGGCCCAAAAGGTCTACACACTGCCAGTAGTACCCCTACACTTTGTTTTTCTCTTGTATTTATACTTTGAAATGTGACTTTAATTCCCTAAAATGTAAGTCAAACCAGCCATGATCGGTCTTGAAACCATGTCCACATTTGAATCATACATCATAGATGTGACACAGACGACAGGAAGAGTAGCCGCTGTAACCGTACAGTAAGCGAATGTGGATCTAATGAATAAATCAAATCTAATGACTGACTGACGTCACAGGCATGGCCACATGAAGTCCCAGATCACTGGAGTCACGCCATCCCCATATGGATCCCGAGAGCCACGTGATTAGATTTTTCCGATTTGTGACAAATCAATAGCAAGACTGCCAAACCTAACTTTACTTGACATCCTGTATCTGTGTAACATACTGTAGGTGCCTGCGCCTTTGAGACCAGAAGTAGGTCATCATGAGTCTATTAAAACCCATAAGCCATAAAGGCCTGAGGCCAATTCTACAAATGCCTTTTAAGTCAGTAGTTCTCACACTTTCAATATATATTTTAAAAAAAAAATCGTGCCGTGAGCTTGTATGCCTGCTATTTTAGTATTTTTCCATAGCCAACGCAAAAATCTAAAATGATGCAGATGCTTTCCCGGTTTTAATGGAGAAAGGATACGTGAACATGAACACAGATTATATTTTGCACCGTGCACCACTGAAAAAAATATTCTACCCATCTATAAATGCACCATGTCTCTGTACTGTACGTGTGTACGGCTGTAATGCACGTAACTCCAGAACCGTTATCCCCACCGACTGGGGTCCGGTGTCGAGTTGGTCGGACCCACGGTTGTATTTGTACACTGAGTTATAGATAATGTAGGGTCCATTTGGTTCCTCAAGTCGTTTTGCTCTGGGTTGCGCAAATCAATCAATCAATCAACCAATCAATCAATCAATCAATCAATCAATCAATCAATAACATAACATTATTTTTTTCCATGTCAACTGCAAGTAAGAGAAAGAAGGGGACTTACCAGTATGAACTCCTGTCTCTACTGACACTACTATTCAGTGAGTCTTATTTTGAAGAGCCACTTATGTACAGGAAGTGTGTCTGACTATACAGTGTAGTTACAAGCTACTTGTTGGTGCTGGGAGAAAGCTCTGCTGAAAGTGAAAGTGGGGTTTTTGGCTCGTTCAGATTAACTGTTTACTAACGTCAACACCATGGACTGTGGAAGTGGAAGTACTGATTCTTCAATCATCCGTTGCAGTAGTGGTGGTGAGTTTATGATTGTTTTTGCTCTACTCTCTCTCTCTCTCTCTCTCTCTCTCTCTCTCAATCTCGCTCTCTCTCTCTGAGCCACGCTCCGCTCCCCCCGCGCCCCCTCTGTTGCTACACGTGCTTCACTGCTTTTGTGTTAGCCATGAAGTCCACAGCTGTTTAGTTGTGGTATGATAATGAGGAGAAGGGTTTGTTTTCAGGTCCGTCATAATTGACACAAAAGCTTTCATCTTATACAGAAAGAAAACAAAAAGACACAGAGCGAAAACTCCATAGACACATGTAGCCTACAAAACGGGTTGGTCAGTGTGCAGCTATATTATGGGAAAATATTAATATTCCAGACATGCTTAATGATGTGTACAATTTATTGAAGAAGGGGGACAGCCAGTGTTGCCATGTCTGCTTATTATAAGTAACCTTTTGGCTTGTTTTTCTGTAAAGTTGCTTGTAAATATTGGTAGTTGTGGGTTGTAGTTCCTGGGCTTGTTTCTAAAGTGTAGGTGCTTGGCTTGTTTCCTAAATTATGTTTAAACCAGTTCTCAAACATTTTCATGTCAAGGACCCGCAAATTAATATGCATTTGACCACAGACTTCCATCTTAAAACATGATGTGCCAGGGACCCCCATACACAATTGTTTATTTAAAATGTTAAAAAAGTATTACACATTTTGTCAATAACTGGTCATTCTACTTTCACACAGGTGTCATGTTTCATTTGTTTCTAGATCCTAGATTATTTTTGAAAATAGGTCTATGTACATGCTATGTAGGCTTGTATGCTCACAACGATTTGCGATGCATTGAACATTTGAAAGTGTGAGAACTACTGATTTAGAAGGCCTTTTGTAGAATCGGCCTCAGGTCTTAAGGGTTAAAACAATTTTGTGTCCATCTATTATTAGTTGTGTGCGTGCGTGCGTGCGTGCGTGCGTGCGTGCGTGCTCATATTGCCCACAGTCTACTGTAGCTTACTTGTTTTCATATTGTTTGCTTGTTTCTCTCGCAAAATCTGGCAGAAGCCTCCTGAGGTGTCATCTTGGACACCTCTTATAGACAGAGATGTTATGTTATCCTAAAAAAAATGTCATATGGATATATGCATTATTGCATTTGCTATACTAAGTGACAGCACAATACTTAAAAATGTAATTAAGAACATCCATGCAAAACATATGATAACACAGAGAGTAGCTGAGTACTAGCCTGGGCACCATTCCATTTCGGGTTCATGAACCGGTCGGGAGCGGATGATATCGCTACGTCATGTTGTAGTATTGTTTTGTAGTCAGTAATCTTCCGGAACTTCCTTTTCCCTCAAACCGATTTTTCTCAATAAAAGCTACAGGCTACGAGAGCTTTTATTGTTATTCTTCCGGTTTGAGGGAAAAGGAAGTTCTGTTTGATTGTTCCTGCCTGATGACTACAAAACAATACTACAACATGACGTAACGATATCATCCGCTCCCGACCGGGTCATACGGCACTTTTGAAACAGAGACCAGGCTTTCCTCTGAGGTGGAAAGCCTGGTGAGGCGAGGTTAGCTGAGTATAAGTTGCAGCCCGTGGGGGTAAGTCATCCACAGTCAAATCTAAATTAAGAGAGAATTAATGTAGACTTTGTTCTACAAGATTGAATATAACTTAAGTAGAATAAATACACATTTCATAGACTATGGGCAGATGGGCTCTATGCACAGCAGCCATATTGGAAAGAAATTGGGCCCTTCCTTATGTTACCAATGATACTAACGAAGAAGAAGAATTTCAAGTACCCGCATGATTCCAAATTGTACACTCAGAGTTTATTTATTTAGCAAATGCAAAGTCCTTAAAAGCATTTGCCTCCTGGTCTGCTATATGGAGGGTGACTATAGTCCTCCTTCCAGTCTTTGGAGAGGACAAACTTCAATGATGTGCTCCATAGTTTATTCCTCTCCACAAGCACACAGTGGGCTTGGGCTACTGCCCCATTTGTGAAGGCTGGCCAAGCAGGGCCCATGATGTCCAGTCCTGAATCGATTGAGTGTAGACCACTGTCTCCTTCGGAGGTTAGTGCCAGGTACCTGTTGGTTGGGGTCTGACACCAGGTGTGTTTGGAACCTCCTTGGACTCCCATTCCTTTTCCCAAGATGATTGGATGGAGTTCAGCTGGTGCGGTGTTCTTCCAGTTGGAAGTGGAGCAGTGGGTGGGTTGTAGATGGCGAGAGTCTTTGGCCTTTTGAGACGTCGTTTGAGTAACTGCTGCTCGCCGATATGTGGATTGAGGGGCGGGGGCTATATTTGATAAGTCAGGGAGCCAAGCAATTGCTGCGGAGCGAATAGTCCTGATTATGGTTCTCATTGTTGTGAACTAACTCTCAGGGTTAGACAACCGTAAGGGTGCATTTGGAACCCCCTCAAGGAAGCACGAGGGTCCCTGGATCCCACATTGAGACCCACTGGTGTAGCAGAGTGTTTCCAGTGGGTAAACATGCACAATATCAGCACCCTGACTCTGTTATGCGAGTACTTCTATTAGCAGCATTGGTAAAAAACTAAAGAAAACATTTCTTACCAATATGGCTATTGTGCATATAACCTATTGAGCTTTTGTCTTTAATCTTGAGCTGGTTAAGGGCTTCATATATTCCACCAGTCCACGGCACCTTTTAAAAGTTGTCTTCAAACGTATATAGAATACGGCCAGAAGGCGGCCGCATTCGCTGAGCGCGTAATTAGCTGCTGCCTTAGAGTAAAGCAGACGTTAATTCCATGCAGCTTACAAGTGCAAATTGCACCCTCAAGGCGCAGGGGCAATATGATGTAAATCTGGCATTGACACGTTAAACCCAAGTGGACTAACAGGAGTAATAATCTACTATTTCCCCAGATACTAGGTTGCAGGGAGGGAGGGAGATGAACTAGGCAGGTGAATGCCTGGTCCATAGAGCCAGATTGCCATTAAATGTAAACTACTTGAACCCCGGCATCCATATTCTGGGGGGAACATTAGCCAAAGAGCTAACTCACGTCCAATTTACTACGTCTAGAGCAAGCGTCTTCAACGTTTTTCAGGCCAAGGACCCCTTAGCTGAGAAAGAGATGAAGCAGGGCCCCCCACTCCATATTTGTAAACTTGTAAACTTGACCTTTGGCTCTGTACTTGGTCTGCTCTTTATTTTTCCTCTTATCTAGTCTACAACAAACCTCAAAAATAGTTTTGGCTGATGTTCCCCTCAGAATAGGAATGGTAGGGACGGGTTCAAGTGGTCAATGTACAAAAATGATCCTCACACAAATACCCCCCGGTGTTTTATGTCATAGGTCACATCTCACGTACACACCTGACACGAATTCTGACCTGGTCGTTCATGATTCAATTTATCCCCTGAGCAAGCAGGCAGACTCCATTGGATCAATGGTAAAAATGTCAGCACAGGAAACCGGTTCAAATCTGGGGTAGAAGTTACATAGTGCTGCTTTAAGGGATTAACATTCGGGTGTGCCAGCATGGAGTTATGCTGCATTCACACGGGCAGATGCAAAGGGCGAGGTATTCCTCCAGCCAGGAATCCCTGTAGAAGAAGGCCGGTTCCTCCCGATATTATATATTAGAAAAAAGATCTACAAGCTCACAATGACTCACAAAATGAGGCGTTGTGAGCTTGTAGATCTGCTATTTTCACTTGGAACCAAGTCAAACTGTAATGCCTCAACCCCTGAGACTAAGGGCCCTATTATGCGTGTCTTAAGTACCAGGTCTTATGACTTAACTTAAGACCTGGAGGCGTGGTCAATGCTGTTTGGCCACTCAGAATAGCCAAATGGCATTGATCACGCCTCCAGGTCTTAAGTTAAGTAATAAGACCTGGTACTTAAGACATGCATAATAGGGCCCTATGTGTTCAAATATGATAATTTTTTAGGGTCCCCAGTTCAAATACAATTTGATATTATGATTATTTTGGGGGGTCCCCAGTTCAAATATTTGTGGGGTACACTGCCTGAAAAGTTTGGGAACCGTTTCTGTAGGCTACAGGAGCTGTCCATGCTGGCACACAGAAAACACCTAACTGATACACACACCCATAAAGTGAATGTTATTTCCTTCAGCTGTGTTTGCCCGTCCAAAATGTCTGCTGTGACAAGGGTCGACTCTACGGTATTACAGTAGGTATTATCTCAGTGGTAGCAGCGGGAGGGCTATCGTATTACCATTATTGCTATAACACAGTTGACCTGATGCACAGTGCATCAGCTCTGTTTTGGAAACAAACTCCAGCAGTCAGCAGAACTAGAATTTTAAGCACAAAATGCAAACTTAATTACCATCCGCATTCAGTGACCTGTACTTATCCTTGTGCTGACGTTAACTATTCTGTGTGCCGTTGGTGTTCTATTTTGTGTTCCATGCCGACGGCAGACGGCGGTGGGTTTTGAGTTGTGTGCTAGCTTGGATGCTAACTCCAGAGAAAGTTAGCGCACTGTCTCATCGGTTAGGCCTGGATAATTTACTGGGACAGCAGTAGTTATGTGTGTGTGAGTTTAGCGGCATATGCTAAGTTGTAGTGCAGGCACTGGAGGCTAGTTCTGTGGGCATCAGGGCAGGGGGCGCGGGTGTGTGGGTGGATGAGTGGGCGCTTGGTGAAGTTAATGACTGGCCTCATTATACTGGATTATATGATAGAGACCAGATATACACATTTCCACTATTATCGGGGGAGTTGAGGGGTCGTGCAAGTTTGACACTTCAGAACCAGAATCCATCCATCCATCTTCAACCACTTATCCAGAATCAGGTCATGGGGGTTCAAGCTGAGATTTCCAGACTTCCTTTTCTCCAGCAACATTTGTAACTTCCTTCTGGGGAATCCCGAGGCGTTCCCAGGCCAGTTTGGAGATATAATCCCCCCATCTGGTCATTGGTCTGCCACGTGGGCTCTTCCCAGTGGGACGTGTAGCAATTTACAATTTACAATTTAGGCATTTAGCAGACGCTCTTAATCCAGAGCGATTTACATTAAGCAAGAACAAAAAGCATGGGAATACATCACATATATAAACAGCATTTATCAAGAAACATGCGTAGGCTAAGAACGTAACTAGAACATATCTATATATAATGACACTATACATATAAGCTAAACATATATATTATACTATACTGTACTGTTATTGTGCTGTCTACATGACATGCTATAAGTCTATTTCAAATGCTATCTAAGTCTAAAAAAGTGCTGTCTAAGGGGGTAGGGTAAGTGCTATGGGCCATAGCAAGGACCCCCCTAGGGAGACACTCGGGAGGCATCCTTTCTGTAGATGCCCGAACCACCTAAGCTGGCTCCTTTCCAAGCGAAGAAGCAGCATCTCTACTCCAAGTCTCTCACCCATAGAAAGCTGAAATATGGGGAGGTACAAGGTTTTCTGCCCAACAGCAACAACTTGATAGGGCAAACTTTAACCAGCTACTATTTTCTACATGATGATAAAACAAGGAACGTCTCAGCAGACATTCTGGCCCTCATCAAAGTCTTTGAACTGGCTGGCTGCCCATTCCGTGTTCAGCAAGTAAGGTAGGTTTAGGTATTCTTCCAGCCAGGAATCCCTGGAGAAGAAGGCTGGTTCCTCCTGTTTTAAAAAAATACATCTTTAGTTCAGTGGTTCTCAAACCTTTTCAAGTATTAAAAAATAAAGAACTCATAGCCCATCTGGTATTTTCAAATATCCTATGAGTATACTAGTGTTAAAGTGGTGAAAATAATTGTTGATGCTATACGGAATTAACAAATTCTTCTGGGGACCCCATCGAACTCCCTCAAGAACCCCTGGGGGTCTCCGCCTCCCCGGACCCCATTCTGAGAACCACTGCTTTAGTTTATATGAACAACACAATGTCTAGAACTTTTTAACAATAACTCCAAAAATATTATGTTGTTTCTTCTGGCCCAGCAGGCATGCTATTAATTAAGAGACATGCAGGGGAAAGCTCTGGCATTAGAGATTTTACTTCTCTAACCAAAGTGATTGTGTGCAGCAGGACAGTCCCAAAGCAGATGGAGAAATTAACCTTGATGGCTGCAATTGTGTCAGCCTGGAATCTGGAACAATTAAGGCTTGCCGGCAAGCCAGAACAAATGTTTAAATAAACTAAAGGTGCAGGAGGTAGGGAGATAGAGGGAAAAAAGCAGATGGTGGTTTAGCTGAATGGTTAGCATCAGGGAGTAGGGATTTAAAAAGTTGGAAGAATAGACTGAAAAATAGACGCCCCCGGCCACCGGGGGCCAGGCCGGCACAGACTTTTTTTTGTTGGGCCGCGGGAAGGTTCATGCGTCTCGTGGCTGTAAGCCTGTGTTGACTCACGCCTCAAAACGATCATACTGATTTTTAGATCGTACTGTATCATCTAACAGGATATTCTTTTTCAGCACCATGGACACTATAAGTAAGTAGTTTGGAGAGAGGCTTATTGTCAGTATCAGCAAGAGTGCGGGAGTCTATCCCTGTTGCGCACTGCGCTAGTTGCTAGACCCCTGGTACATGGATTGCTGAGGTGGAGCGCAAAACCTACCGTACCTTGGAGAAACACAGCAGTACTGAGTTGAAAGGTTTCAGCACCATGGACGGAGACACAATGAGTAGCTGGCTTTTAACCTTGGAAACACAACTGTACATTTCAGCACCATGGAGAGAGACATGAGACTCAATGTAGAACTGTGGTTCGGGACTCGGGACTAGAGGGCAGCACGGGTCCACCCGGACCCGAATACCCGAAATTAGAATGTTGCTCGGTTCCATATCAGTTCGGTTCTGATAGCACCGGGTCCGTTTCGGACCGGGTCCAATTTTATGGACCCGTGCTGTGCTCTACTCGGGACCCATCGCAGACCCATTTTTATGGGTCACGAGCAAATGTCTTATTTATTATTTTTTCTATATATATATATATTGATGGTTTCTTCCTCCCACAGTGGTTTGGGGTTCTGCCGGACTGTGGAGTGGGTGTTAAGGTTTTCTTTTTGCCCCCCATTCAGCCTTAGGCACTTCTTTCCACCACAAGTCTCCTGCTCATCTGCTTACGTCAGATCTCAGAGAATGAGTTGAGGCTGATAACCGGCAGGGGAAAGAGAGATGCAGCTTGGTTTAGATTGCAGTGTTTTGTCTGGACATATCTATTTATTTTTCTACCTCGGAGGATGATATTTATCCCTACAGACAGTTCCTCTTGCACTGATAGGTATTGAGAAACTTTCCCCCCCATACATACACTCCCACTCATTTGGGCAAAATAAAATTGTTTTGTTCATATCAGGGTTATCTAATCAATTTATAGGGGAACTTTTTCTGTGCACGTCGCCCATAGGCATCACTTTATCTTCTAATAACGGGAGCAAATGGAGCCGAGTTTTGAGCAAACTGCTCTGCAGTGGTGGAAAGTAACTAAGTGCATTTACTCAAGTACAATTTTCAAGTATTTTTACTTTAACATTTCAATTATTTTACTTCTATTCCACTACACCTCAAAGGCAAATATTGTACATGTACACCACAATAATTATATAAGTAAAATATGCGAGTACTTCTTCCATCATCTGCTTAGACTCACAACCACTGTGTGTGTGTGTGTGTGTGTGTGTGTGTGTGTGTGTGTGTGTGTGTGTGTGTGTGTGTGTGTGTGTGTGTGTGTGTGTGTGTGTGTGTGTGTGTGTGTGTGTGTGCGCGCTTGCGCTTGCGCGTGCGTGTGCATGCGTGCGTGCGTGCGTGCGCGTGTGTGTATGCATGCGTGTGTGTGTGTGTGCATGCATGCAGGTTATGATGGGTGCAGTGGGCTGGGTGCTCCTTCTACTAGCTCAGATCACAGCGCCCGTGGCGACCCAGAAGCCCCCGGGCCTCAGCGTGGGCGTCATCCTAGGAGAGACGCGGCCCGTCGCCGACCAGGACATGCGACCGCCGCCGCGCCCTGACGACACGATCGACCTCTCCGTGGTGACGCTGAGGATCAACCAGACCGACCCCAAGTCTGTCATTACGCAGGTAATAATAATAATAATAATAATAATAATACATTCAATGCATACAGCGCTTTTCTCAAAGTTGCTTTACAGAAACACAACAAAAGAAACAACTTTATTAACACTTAGCCTGCTAGCATTTATTGAAAAATTAGGATCTAATTCACGCCAGCATTTTTCCCATTTGAGCTCTTATTTTGAAAAGCCACATTTCCAGTCTACTGGAAGTAGTATTATCCTAGGAAGCTGAACGGAGCCTGGACAGGCCTTGTTTACAATAGGAATCCAAACCCGGGGCACTGGAGAGCTCCACATCGCCGGCTCTGTGCCGTCAAAGAAATGCTGTTTTTACCAAAAATGCCATCTGGGACAAGGAATAGGAGATACAGGTGATTGAAAGAAACAGATAGAATGGATTATTATGGCGACGACGATCTAAGATGGACGATCCAGTGCTGTGACAACAACATAGCTAGCTAACCGGCTAACGTAAGTAGCATTATGGCTCGATCGATCGAATGCACTATAAATGCGCAATTGCCATTAATCAACGGAAATGGGCGTAGTATCAAGAATTACAAGAGAATTACAAGTTATAAAGCTAAAAACTAAGCGAACATTAAACATTAAACATTAAAATGAAAAGGGAGGAGGGGGGGAGTCTAAAGAGATGGATTTTTTATTGAGGGAGTTACAGTTCGGTACGGATGCAGGTTTTTTTAACCCTAACCCTAAGCCGAAAAGAGCCGATATACAAGGTCACGCATGAGCTTGTGGATCTGCTACTTTTGGTGTGCAACATCGGCCAGCACACAAGTATAAATCAGGCATACTTCTGACTCTAAACCCCTAAACCTAACCTCCAAATGTCTAAACCGTAACCCCAAATTGAATATTGGGGTTATTTCGGGTGGAAATCTTGTATATCCAAAATGGTTACTTTTTCAGGAATCAAATTCAAAAGTAGCAAATCGGTTGCTTAGCACCGTGTTTCGAGCTTGTAGATACTGGGATACTTTTGTGTTACGCTGCAGTATGATCAAGCAGGGCGTTCATTTATGAGGAAAAAAGAAAAAGAATATGGAGAAAAGAAGTTTCTTCTCGACAACAATTATATTTTCAAAATTGTAAGCCTATCCCCTATACTTGTGGGGACATTTGGCGCACGCACGCACGCACGCACGCACGCACGCACGCACGCACGCACGCTCTCTTTGACAGCAGCTATTGTGTGGTCTGTGTCCCAGGTGTGTGAGATGCTGTCCCGCACTCGTCTCCATGGCCTTGTGTTCGCCGACGGCACCGACCAGGAGGCCATCGCTCAGATCCTTGACTTCATGTCCGTCCAGACACAACTTCCTATCATGGGAGTCCACGGAGGATCCTCCATGATCATGGCCGACAAGGTAAGTCATGAATATTATGTAATGGATATGCACGCACGCACGCACGCACGCACGCACGCACGCACGCACAGCACAACACAGCACCCCTCAGCTGAGGGTGAAGTTCCACACACCAACGGGGCTTTAGGACAGGGACATACTCTGATGGTTTCCGAGGCTTTGTTTGTGCTATTACGGCTGCCCTGCCGGATTACTTGTGACATCTGGTCTGGGAGCAGACTGGGAGCTTTACTGGTGCGGAAAGTTGGTATAAATGCATAAAGACAGTCATCGAAAAAAGTGGCATGGTGTATGAATGCTATGGCAGAAACGGAAGAAATAGAATAGAGGTGTGTGTATATATATATATATATATATATATATATATACAAAAAAGGGACTCCTGCACATCCAAAAAGACCCGTGCGAGGTGCAAGTCTAGTTAGCAGGCATAGACATCAAAAAGAGAAAAACTTTCCAAGGAAGCACACTCCAGGGAACAGAGACGGACAACTTACTGCATCAACTTATTTATTAGCACGACGCGTTTCGCCGTGAGCTTCGTCAGGTGCTATGATATAGCACCTGACGAAGCTGCGAAGCTGCATACTGCATCAACTTATTTATTAGCACGACGCGTTTCGCCGTGAGCTTCGTCATTTTTAAATTGGCCTTGCTGAGGACTTCAGTGGCAGGAACTCTGTCCTGCCATTTGATCCTCAGCAGTTTTCTTAGACAGCTCAGATGGAGATGGTTCAGTTTTCTGGCATGACGTTGGTAGACTGTCCAGGTTTCACACCCATACAAAATAGTTGGTAGTATGAAAATAGCGTTATAGCGTTTGTTCACCACCAAGTGTCACTGTCAGCCTAACACACACACACACACACACACACACACACACACACACACACACACACACACAGACACACACACACACACACACACACACACACACACACACACACACACACACACACACACACACACCCCTTTTAACAATTTATTCATGTCCACACAGAAGAAATTGCATAAAGGACATAAATAGTTCAGGTGCAGCAGAGTTCAACAAAATCAAGGCATAATATGTTCCTCGGTCACGATACAACAAGCATGTCATGTCACCCAGCATTCCATGGGCACAAGTAGTGTAGGCATCCTAAGTTCGAAACCGAAACCCCCTCCAACAACCAGTCCACGGGTATGTCCCAGGCTGGACCACCAGAGGAAACAATTTCCCAGTCCACTCCTGCATTGCCACCCGGTGTCATATCGTTCTCCGTGGCGTGGCTGATCCCATGGGCCCAAAATCCACCCACTGTTGTTCCGACAGCGGACAGACACACCGCTAGAAGGCCAGGTCTGATGCCTCTCTTCCCGGTAGCTGCTCATGGGAAGGGCCACCAGGCTGGTATATATACTCCATCGGTGAGCAGTGCTTTGTTGTATGCAAGCTTGCGATCATGTTGAAGCACACAGTCCACAGAGGTTGCAAATGCATCTTAAATCTGCACCCACTACATTAACGGTGGTAGTTACAACGGAGCAGTTTAACGTCATGCTCAGGACACACACACACACACACACACACACACGCACACGCACACGCACGCGCACGCGCACGTACAAGTACAAGTACATTACAAGTACAGTACAGCACCACTAAGTTCAGACGGGTCAGATTTTTCTTCATAAGTTAACGCCCTACAGCGTCACACAAAAGCATCAAAAGTAGCAGATCCACAAGCTCGGTTTGAGGTTGTACTGTAGATCTGCTACTTTTGCTATATATATATATATATATATATATACATACATACATACATACTGTATAGTCTAAGGTTTTCATTTTGTCGTCAAGTGCTGCTCAGTACAAAGTTTGTTTTTTCTTGGACTGAATCCTCCGTGTCTCCGTGCTACCGACAGACTCTGCAGACTTTGCCAGTTGACAGGCTTCGCTATGAGGGCTTTGATGAAACGCAACTGGCCCTTTTAGCCTCTCAAATCCCAAATCCTCCCAAATCGCAGCAGCCAATAACAGCCACACAGAACTTCAGCAGGCTTTTGAAGAGCCATTTCACGCTGAACATTATGCATGGGTGTGTGCAGGCTGTGGGAATGTGGGAATGTTAGAAGTAAATACAAATACATTGTTGCTGTACTTCTTCCCTACATTTGAACACAAACATCTGTGCTTTCTACTCCTTGTATTTTCTAAATGTTGCTTTAGATAATAGATTGTAGCGTATATAATGTTAATACAATATATTATATAACTTGGTGGTTGTACTGTATTTGGTCTCCCCGCTCTTCTATTGAGCCATTTAGACCCTGTGTCTATGTTAGACCTTTGACACAACAGTTACCTGCCCAAACGTTTATAACCTGCGTTCTATAATGAAATATTGGCACTTCTTATCTGTTAAAGACTAGCCTACTATTTTGATTATTCTCTGTGGGCCGGTACCACTACAAGGACTTTAGCGTGCGTCGTAGCATTCTCAGTCTTTGACAAGACATTTGACCTGAAGATGAATTAGATTACATTTCTCCCCAGATCAAGCAGGCATTAGCTCAGTTGTAGAACAATAGAAGGAAACTCTACAGGAGGCTCGGGTTCAAATCCGGGGTAGAACGAGACAGTCACATTGTGCTGCTTTAATGTGACACAGGGTTCCGCTTTGTGAAGAGACGAGACAGCGAGTAGAAATAATTCACGCTTCTTTTTACTTTCATATACTTTGAGTAGGCTCTACTAGGCTGCATTTCAGAGCCTCTCTTTTCTGTAATATTTATATATATAGCTTTACATTATCTGCCCTTCAACTTGAGCAAAGGGGTGTGTGTGTGTGTGTGTGTGTGTGTGTGTGTGTGTGTGTGTGTGTGAGCAAGTGGAAAGAGAGAGAAAGAGTGACATACATACACATACAGCAGGAGCGAGAGATAGGATTGTAACGGAAAACAGCTTTAAGGTTAGCTGGCATTCAGGTCACTGGTTCATGCTGTTATTATATATATCCACATAATAACTACCGCCAAGCTGCCCTTTAGTGAGTTGTTCCAGAATGCTCTTAGCGCTGGCATGCTCAATAATATACCGCTACAACATTATATAGCTGTTTCCTGGCAGCTTCCAGATGTAATAAGTGCGTGTGGCCAGGTTCCTACTATTATGTATTTGTAGCATTTTTTTCACCGCTCTCTAGCAAACTGCTCCCACGAGGCATTCGTATAAATAAGAAAAGTGTTCCGGTCTGGTTAAATGCAAGTGAAAAACTGGCCCCAGTGGCAGGCTGGGCAGGAATCAATAACACCAACCTGAGCTGACCCTCTCTCATTCAGCTGTAGCAGTGTGTCCGTACCTGCACACAGTGCACAGTGACAGCTGAATGATTGAAGCACTGACAGTACTTTGACAGATTCTCAGACTATGCATTTGGCATAATATAGACACGTGTCTACTGTACCATACTGTAGGTGCCCATGGCATGCACGCACACAGCAGTGGTGTAGTGGCGCTTTTTAACTGGGGGGAAGGCTATTTTTAATGACGCCACGTGCACCACAAGCAGTACGAGGCGTTGTGAGCTTTATAGTTCAGCTGTTTTCACAATGTTTATCTGTGGAAACGCAATGTAATGCCTCAACTCCTACAATTCCATTTGTGTGTGTGTGTGTGTGTGTGTGTGTGTGTGTGTGTGTGTGTGTGTGTGTGTGTGTGTGTGTGTGTGTGTGTGTGTGTGTGTGCGTGCGCGTGCGCGTGCGCGTGTGCTCATGCATAATGTGATGGGAGACTACTGTGAATTGTTGTGCTAAGGGCGAATAAAGAAAATTATAACCAATTGTTTCATGCGAGAGAAAAATGAATACTTTGATCTATATTAGCCAGGGACCGAGTCCTCTTTGTTTGTTTGTTGGTTGTTTTTTGTTGCCTTCACGGCGTGTGTGCCAGAGACACAGTAGACACAGTAGATTGTTCTAAACTGTAATCGCGTCCCAATCGTATCATCTGTACTGTAGTGAAATCAAAAGAACTCTCCGCTGGCTGGGTTCAGCAGCCAGCGGAGAGCTCTTTTGATTTTTGTGTGAGACTCCAGGTGGTTCCTTTGAAGCTATTGTTTCTTTAAGGCGGCCGATTAATCCGTGGTGGCTGGCAATCACAGCCTCTCATCTGACCTGGACCAATCACAGCCTCTCATCTGACCTGGACCAATCACAGCCTCTCATCTGACCTGGACCAATCACAGCCTCTCATCTGACCTGGACCTCTCTCTCTCTTTCTCTCCCTCCCTCTCTCTTTTTCTCTCTCTCACTCTCTCTCTCTGTCTATGGACTGTAGGAAGTCAGTTGCTTGACTGTCAAAATGTTTGATTTAGTTTTAGTTAGGGATGTCCCGAATTGTCAGTATATGTTGTCAGTATGTTTTGTCATTTGTGACTACATTTGATATGACTGAAGGGCTGCTATTGGATTTTTTTGAATTTTTTCACGTCATATGAAAGCAGGGAATCATAGCTTCAAATTGACATATTGGTTGTTCAGTAAAACCCACCAGTTTTGGAGATATGGTTTATAGAGTAATGTCTTGCAGAAAACAGCGAGTTGAGAAAACAGGCTTGAAAGGTTCACTTCTGTGGTCTGTCTCTAACATTACACCTAGCTACATGTTTAAGCATTTATTTCATATTTTCATATTTAATATTTCATATTAACTCATTTTGAAAATAAATAAATAAATCTCCTCTGGTGTAAAGCTGGAGTTTGCGCGATGGCAGGCTCTCAGTCAAATCTGGTCACATTTGTCTCAGGCACCCAGCCAAACCAGGAGAATCTGTTTTGGATTCACTGGACAAGTATCCACAACTTAAAAATACCGGGACGTGAAAATGGAATAAAGAAAAGAAAAGAGGATCAAGAGAATGAGGGAGAGCAAGATTAAGGCAGCAGACATCCTTTGCCGGTAATAACTTTGTCTAATGTTCGCTCTTTGAGCAACAAGATGAATGAACTGGTCGCTAAAGTTAAATACGACAACGAGTTCAGACAGTTTCACAGAGAGTTTGTTGAAAGAGGAGATGTCAGACCCAAATCTGCCGGGTTACACAATGATACGCGCCGCTGACAGAGACATTAGTACGTCGCGGAAATCTATTGGTGGTGGCTTGTGTGTCTATATGGATACACGTTGGGCTACCCAGTATACGGTCCGGGAACGCGTATGCACACATGACTATGAATTCCTGGTGGTCTCATTTCGTCCCTTCTACCTCCCAAGAGTTTGGCCATATTACAATCATACTGGCTTATGTACCTGGGCCGGACTATGTGGGGGCTGAAGCCAGTATAGCCGAGAGCTACAACAACGCTCTGTCCCGCGCAGTTAACCAACCCGTTCTGCTGCTCGGGGACTTTAACTCTTGTGAACTAACTGTCCGATCACCTGCCCACTCTACACCAGTACGTGGACTGTCCGACCCGCCTGGCACGCACCCTGGATAAGTATTATGGCAACATACCAGATGCCTGTAAATCCACCTGCAGGCCTGCCTTGGGCCATAACGTCATACATCTACTGTACTTCCACGATACAGGGCTAAGCTGAGACGGGAAAAGACTATGACCAAGGAAATAGTGAGCTGGACAGAGGACTGTAGGGAGGAAAGAGTATGCGAGTTGGAAACTACTGACTTGCTATTTCTTAACTCATGTGACACCCCTCATGAACTGATTGACACTTTTACAATGTTGTTTAATGAAACTAAAATTATGCAAACTAAAATTGTCAGAATATTCCCTAATAACAACTTATGGATGTGATCTGAAGGGTTGCATTGGTGAGAAAAACATGCTTTTAAAAATGTTAATGTTGAGTTAGTTAGAAAAAAAAACATGTGAATTAAGATCTAAACTGAGAAAAGCAAAAATACATTACAAAGATAAAGTTGAGTACCAATACTTTTCAGGGAACGCCAAGAAAGCATGGGAAGGTCTAAATGTGATGATGGGCAGGGAAACTAAGCAAAAGCGTACCCTGTCACACCCCTCTCCATCTTTTGCTAATGATCTAAATATATTTTTCAGATAAGAATGACTTCAGTGCTGAGCGTGATAGTGTGTGTAGGTCCATTCCGGAGTATGTCCCTATTTCACTCAACCCAACTTGGCCCCTGGGCCAGATGGCCTTATAGAGGTAGAAAGAAAATGTTCATGAACTTAAAGGAATTGGCTGGGTTTCCCGAACGCATTTAGTGTAAGACTTGTAGTGCATGCCGCACATGCTCAGATGCCCTCTAGGCCGCACACAGAAGCCTGTGAACATAGACATTCCGTGCATATGTGCCACGCAATGGTAGGCCTCAGGTCTACCATTCTGAAATGTAATTTAATAATATTTGGACAAGTGACAGTAGGCTCTCTTTACTCTTAAAAAACAAAAATAAATAAATAAATATATATATATTTTTTTTAAGAGTAAAGAGAGCCTACTGTCCAGCAGTCCAAATATTATTAAATTAAATTTCAGAATGGTAGACCTGAGGCCTGAGGCCTACCATACCATACTATTGTGTGGCACATCTATGCACGGAATGTCTATGTTCACAGGCTTCTGTGTGCGGCCTAGAGGGCATCTGAGCATGTTCGGCACTACACGTCTTACACTAAATGTGTTCGGGAAACCCAGCCATTGTGTTGAAGCTATTCCAGTATTTGCTTGACTCTCTAACAATGCCCAATTTATGGAAAATGTCTTGTTGTGCCTCTCCTCAAGAAGCCTGGAGCCACTGAATTAAAAGACTTCAGGCCCATTGCTCTTACTTCCATTTTGGGAAAATGTTTTGAAAGAGTTATAAGCTGCAGACAAAATACAGCGATGGTTTCTAACAGTTTAGATCATCTCCAATTTGCTTATAAAAGTCAGAGGGGAACTGATGATGCAACTATCAGCCTGTTTAACACCCTGTCAAAGCATCTCCAAGTCCCCTCCCATTTTGCCAGGGTCCTTTTTATTGATTTGACCTCTGCTTTCAACAGCATGCTGATACACACCCTTCTGCAGAGACTCATTGACATGGGGTAAATGGAGGTATTATCCATCTTGTTAGAGACTTCCTCTCTGACCGCCCTCAACAGGTCCGTGTGAATGATACTCGGTCCAACATCACTGTGCTTAACACTGGGTACTATCTTCACCACCCTTCACCCTTCACCCCATCACCCTTACTTTTCTCCTTATACACACATTAATTCCAGTTAGACCAGGATATGTTTCGTTTGTTTAACCCATTTTGGGCGAGAACCCCTTTTGGTGTTAGCATTATGTTATGCTTTAGCTATTGAAAAATAGCAGATCTACAAGCTCATAGCACGAACGACTGACATAGAAACATAGCTTTTTCAGAAAACTGTCAGGATGTAGAAGACATTTTTAGAATCTGATCTCAGGTCAAAAGAAGGGGGACACAGCGGGGGAGGAAGCATACAGAGCATGTGTCATCTCTCCAGAACTGGTGTGATAAAAGCTCCTTTAGGGATCAATGTGGCAAAAACAAAAGAACTTGTCATTCATGAAAAGGAACCTGTGCAGTCTATTACAATTAGTGGACAAATAGTGGAGCTACATTTTAAATATTTAGGCACATATTGACAGCAAACTCAATTTCAGTGAAAATACTGACCAGATTTGTAAAACTTGTAACCAACGCCTCCACCTACTACGCAAGCTCACCTCCTTTATAGTGAGCAAGCATAAGAACCATGGGAACCTGGGAATCTTGACTTTTAACATGGCAATCTTAATGTAAAAGGAAGAATAGTGAACAGCGAATAGTGAACCTAGCCTCAAAAAGCATTGGGAAGAGACAGAAACAATGAAGTTGTATCTACAAGATAGCAAATGACCCCTCTCATCCACTCTGCAGGGAGTTCGAACTACTTCCCTCTGGTAGACGATACAAAATACCAAAAGCTAACCGTAACATCTTTAAAAAATCCTTTATTCCTAATGCCATTAAGGCACTAAATGCCTCGTTAGATTTGTTTTTAATGTATTTGCCACAGATAATTGTGTGTACTGTAAGTGTTGTTGCTGTTGTTACTGTTTGTTGTTACTGTTGTTTATGAGACCGAAGACAAATTGTGGACAATAAATTAAACTAACTAACTAACTAACTAACTAACTAACTAACTAACTAACTAACTAACATACGAACAAGAAGGCACTGGAGCAGCTCAGACGATTTAGGCCCTTATTTTATTATAACAGGGTGCAGGTAAAAAGTGACAACGTTTCGATGTGTCAATTACACGTCATAGCCCGAGGGGGCAACACAGTAAGGCTTAAGTACACACATGGTGCAGAGGGCAGGCCCTTAGTTAGCCAATGTCACACAGCCAGCAATCATTAGTTCATACATATTTTTCACGTGGAACCTAACAGTGAGGAATTATCCAGATGAAAGTTAAAGTGCATTGAGACTATAAATATACAGACAATAAATACAGGAAGGATAGTACAAAAATAGAACAACATATTTGGTTTAAGAGACAACTATCAAGTTCATATTTAAGTAAAGTGTCAAGTACAAAAATAGAACAACATTTTTGGTTAAGAGAAAGCTGTCAAGTTCATATTTAAGTAAGGTGTCAAATACAAAAATAAAACAACATTTTTGGATTAAGAGAAAACTGTCAAGTTCATATTTGAAGTACATACATTAAGATATATATATATATAACCAAAATTGAGGCAGAAGACCAAACCTAGTTTGGGGATAGACTGCTTTGGGGGCCAAAAAAACAGGTAAATGGCCAAGGACATACAGCACAAATAATAATAGGGCCCCAGTAGGGGGCGGGTGGCAAGGGCAGCACAGCAGCAGTAGTGTAGAGCAGAAGCAGCCTGAGTAGTGGTCTGGTGGTGACACTTGAGGGATTCTGAGGGAAAGTTCGAGGAAGCAGGACAATTTAAGTTCCTCGTTTAGGCCCATGGGTTCCAGTGTGTTAAGAGTGTGTATCCAATGGGCCTCTCTGCATAGCACTTTCTTAATAATGTCTCCACCTCGTGAGGAGGTAGAGATCTTTTCTATACCCCAGAAGCGTAGTGATGCTGGGGAGCCATGGTTGGCTTGTATGTAGTGCCTAGCCATGGCATAATCTAGGTTACCAGTGCGTATTGCAGTTTTGTGTTCCCCAATTCTAATTTTTAGAGATCGTTTGGTTTGGCCAACATAAGCCAAGCCACATTTCAATAAGTATACCACATGTGTAGAGTTACAATTGATGAAGGATTTAATTTTGAACCTTTTACCAGTGCGGGGATGTGTGAAATATTTGGCGTTGGAGGAGTTAGAGCATTGGGCGCAATTCCCGCACTTGTAGAAACCCTGGGGGGGGGGGGGGGGTATAGAAAAGATCTCTACCTCTTCACGAGGTGGAGACATTATTAAGAAAGTGCTATGCAGAGAGGCCCATTGGATACACACTCTTAACACACTGGAACCCATGGGCCTAAACGAGGAACTTAAATTGTCCTGCTTCCTCTAACTTTCCCTCAGAATCCCTCAAGTGTCACCACCAGACCACTACTCAGGCTGCTTCTGCTCTACACTACTGCTGCTGTGCTGCCCTTGCCGCCCGCCCCCTACTGGGGCCCTATTATTATTTGTGCTGTATGAACATTTACCTGTTTTTTTGGCCCCCAAAGCAGTCTATCCCCAAACTAGGTTTGGTCTTCTGTCTCAATAAGTTTTAATCTTATATATATATCTTAATGTATGTACTTCAAATATGAACTTGACAGTTGTCTATTAATCCAAAAATGTTGTTCTATTTTTGTATTTGACACCTTACTTAAATATGAACTTGACAGCTTTCTCTTAACCAAAAATGTTGTTCTATTTTTGTACTTGACACTTTACTTAAATATGAACTTGATAGTTGTCTCTTAAACCAAATATGTTGTTCTATTTTTGTACTATCCTTCCTACACCTGTGTATTTATAGTCTGTATATTTATAGTCTCAATGCACTTTAACTTTCATCTGGATAATTCCTCACTGTTAGGTTCCACGTGAAAAATATGTATGAACTAGAGACTGACATTTTGTCGGGACTCCCGCGGGACACGGGATTCCCGCGGGATTCCCGCGGGATGGGATTCATATTTTTAATGATCCCGTGATCGGGACGGGACGGGAATGAAAGTTAATGGGAGCGTGCAGGAGCGTGAATGACGTTGGTCGTGCTGCCAAGTTCCAACCAAAAGAACAGAAGCACCCATTTTTGTTGTAGTCATCTTTCTGTGAGCCAACACTCTTTTGACTTGCTGACACAGGTCAAAAGAACTACATAGTTACCCATAATCCAGCAGTGCTAGTACTGCCTTCCACAACACAAAAAACTCCTCCATGTCGGGCTGGACGTATTTTACAGTTTTATATGAAGACATCGCAATGCGGCCGTGTATGATTCTGCATCGCGCCGGTGCCGTGATTTAATCGATTATTTATAGCCAGATCATCCTGATGCATTTGTTTCCCCTGGCAGTGGCAACGTTGCAACTTTCAATTGTGATGCTACGTTAGCTACATGCTAACGCTGTTACTGTTAGCTAGCTCCCTGAACAGCTGTCTGAGCGAATGTTCTACAATACATCGTCTCCCTTCTTTCTCCCAACCGAGTCCCATACACCAGTGGTTCCCTAACATGTTCGTGTCAAGGACCCCTAAATCGACATTTATTAGCCCGCGGACCCCCATTTGAAAAGATGCCAGGGGCGGGGACCCCCATAAGAGAACATTTTTATTACGGTTCTAGCTGTGATTCTCAACCATTTTAATTTCAAGGACCCCCAGTTTGACATGCATTAGTCTACGGACCCCCATTTAATGCCATTTTTATCGCTGGGACCCCCAAATTATATTGTAAAATCAATCAAGTTAATTTAACTCTGAGTGTACAAATGGAACAACATTTGGTTCCATTTGTACACTCCCATAACATAATTTGTTAGACCCATAAGGGTCCATTTGGTTCCAAACTATTATTTAGCTGGGGACCCCCTGGAACTCTCTCAAGGACCCCTGGGAACCACTGCCATACACATAGACTTGTACACTGAATAAATATTCATATAGAGTTAAATTAACACTGAGGGTTTTTTTTATCTTAATTGACAAAGCACTTGTTAACTGTTAAGCTTTAAGTTCTGTTCAGGGAAAAACAGTGTCATAGGACTTAAATTAAGTGTCGGAACTGTATTTGGTAGTCAAAGTTAAATCCAACACTTTATTTATTTTAATTTTATTGGTAGGATATCTGTCTTGAGAAGCCAGAAGTGATAGATAGATAGGCCTAGATAGATAGATGGATAGATGGATGGATCGATCAATTGCCTAATGACAAAAATGAAAAAAGAAAAAAAAACAGGAGCGGGATGGGAACGGGAGTCATTTCGAGTGGGAGCGGGATGGGATCAGGAGTCATTCTACAGGAGTGGGACAGGATGGGATTTTTTTAAAAACTCTGTCCCAGGATTGGGACAGGACAGGATTTTTTCTGTGGGAGTGGGACAGGACAGGAGTGAAAATCCACTCCCGTGTCAGTCTCTAGTATGAACTAATGATTGCTGGCTGTGTGACATTGGTTAACTAAGGGCCTTCCCCCTGCACCATGTGTGTACTTAAGCCTTACTGTGTTGCCCCCTCGGGCTATGACCTGACGAAGATGTAATTGACACATCGAAACGTTGTCACTTTTTACCTGCACCCTGTTATAATAAAATAAGGGCCTAAATCGTCTGAGCTGCTCCAGTGACTTCTTGTTCGCATGTTATCTGTCCTGCTCCTGAGATGCACCAGACTGGCCTGCTATAGGCTAGAGGCGCGGCTGGAACTCCCTTCTACCTTAACTAACTAACATAGTTTCAGTCAACATAGCTTATAGTTTTTATTTCGTTTTTATTTAGTTTTCGTGAATGAAAGAAAGCAACTCGACGAAAAGTCGACGAACATTTTCCGTCATAGTTTTTAGTCGATGGTGACGGTAAGAACTGCGGATCGTGAAAGAGCATGGTTGGGGTGGGTGGTGTGTGTGTGTGTGTGTGTGTGTGTGTGTGTGTGTGTGTGTGTGTGTGTGTGTGTGTGTGTGTGTGTGTGTGTGTGTGTGTGTGTGTGTGTGTGTGTGTGTGTGTGTGTGTGTGTGTGTGTGTGTTTCTGCTCCCCCCCAGGGTCCATCTTGGGAATGACATACTTCCATGTATAGGAGGAGAGCTTTGGGGAAATAAGGAGCGTTGTTCATGTCCCCGCTCCTATAAGCTTACAACAACCACCCCCCCCACCCCTGTTCAAGGCTTCTGTTAACTTCCAACGTGTGTGTGTGTGTGTGTGTGTGTGTGTGTGTGTGTGCGTGTGTGCATGTGCGTGTGTGTGCATGCATGCATGCGTGGGTGGTGGTTGTGGGCCGGGGTCACAGTGTAAGGATGAGTACATGAACATGCTGAAATGGAAGGTTGTGAATTAAACATGCGTGATGTTCTCTCTCTGCTCTGCGGTGGGATGCCAGCTTTCATGGCTGTACTGTACGTGTGTGTTACGTGTGTGTGTGTGTGTGTGTGTGTGTGTGTGTGTGTGTGTGTGTGTGTGTGTGTGTGTGTATAAGTTCATGACTATTCATGAGCTATGCATGAATGTCTGTGCGCAAATTGTCTGCGTGCCTCTGTTGTCTGTGTGCCCGAGTGTGTGCGACGTGCGTGTATCACTTTACTGTGTGTGTGTGTGTGTGTGTGTGTGTGTGTGTGTGTGTGTGTGTGTGTGTGTGTGTGTGTGTGTGTGTGTGTGTGTGTGTGTGTGTGTGTGTGTGTGTGTGTGTGTGTGTGTGTCCGGGCTGTGTCCCTTTGTGTCTGTCTGTCTTTGTGTCCCATAGCTGTACAGGCCACTTGGCCAGGTCCTCTGCCCAGGGACTTGTTTAATATTTAACACCAATGCTCAGGTGACCTCACTGCGGTCACTGGCAGAAGATACAACAATCTGTCATCCTCTCCTCTCCTCTCCTCTCCTCTCCTCTCCTCTCCTCTCCGCACCGAAGTCTGATGTCAGTTACACATCTTACCTGGGTCGCGTTTTTTCCCCCCATTCTAAATTCTTATAGACTTTTTTTTATATCACGTCAAATAAGAACTGTGTTCCAAACATAAATAAATGACATGCAAACATCTGACGGCGAGAAAACGCTATTGTTACTGCTGCCGAATTAGTTACATTTTTGCCAGAAACAGACCGCATCAAAGCCACCTCCCTGATAATAGGCCTATCGATGAGACAGTTTGTTTGTTTTTGGACCACAATTCTCATATGAGACGATTCTAAGATGACCCAATGTTATTCTCCATACAGAAAAACATCCGACAGCGACCCAGGGGATGAACGAGTGACGTCAGGACTCTATTCATTCTCAATTATACATACAGTATACTTCCTCTTCTCCTCCTCTGTAGCACATCTGTCTCCTCCCGGCACAATGTCTCACTCCACCTCGCTCCCCACGTCGCTCCTCTCTTACTGTGAACACCACAGGTCCGTTGTCATCTCCCCCTCCGCCTCTGTCCTGTCCCATTCGCGTGTCTCTCACTCTTCTAATGCCCGCGGGTGGCCTGGTATCCTCTGGTGACTGGAGGTGTGGAGGGGGAACAGCCGGCTGGCTGGCCCTGTACCCCAGCGACGCAGCGGAACTCAGAACGTCTGATGTATGGTGTGCATGGTGTGTGTCTGTGTGCGTGTGTGTCAGAGAGTGAGAGTTAGTTAGTCAAGGAAGAAGTCTTCCAAATATGGCCTCAACATATGCAATTTGCATGCTTCTGAGCATTATATTATCGTTGCTGTCGGGCAGAAACATCTCCATATTTTTCTTTTTTTTGTAAATTAACTCCCCTACTTGATCACACTACAGTGGCACACAAAAGCATTAAAGGTACTAGATCTGCTACTTTTGATGTTTTGGAATTTGACTCCTGGAAAGTAACTATAGAGATGATCTGATAATTGGCCACCGATCGGCAATTTACACCATTTAACAAGTTGACTGCCACCTGGTGGACGCAAGAGCCAACGCTAGACTGCCGATCCGGAACTACTTTGTTTTAGTGCACGCTGGATACATGTCCGCATTATTAGATGCTAAATAATTTGAGGCAATGCTAGCGAGCTAAAATGAAGCCATCCTTGCTCTAGAAAGCGCCAATGTTCCAATCGGGATCACCGGATAATCAAGACCTCCAAAAATCGCGCGTTTTATCAAAACCATGGAGAGCTCCGTAGATTTAGAGTTATTCAGCGTTTTAGTCCGGCTGGGATCGGGTGGCGGATGTGCGAACCTGTCTAGGATCACTAAGGAGGAAAGGCCAAGCCAAAATCAACCTGTCTAGGATCACTAAGGAGGAAAGGCCAAGCCAAAATCAACCTGTCTAGGATCACTAAGGAGGAAAGGCCAAGCCAAAATCAACCTGTCTAGGATCACTAAGGAGGAAAGGCCAAGCCAAAATCAGCGATCCGGTTTGATATCAATAATAAAGCTTATCTTATGTAACGTTCCGCCAATAGTGGTTGCCGGTTCGATTCTAATTGGCGGAACGTTCCGTCACGAGCAGTGGTATAAATGTCAATCAGATATATAGTATAATATCATTTTTCATCTTTGTGACAGGCCTAAACATTCTCGCCTTCCTCGTCACACACACATGCAGGAACAGTTTTGACATGATAATTTGGGACATTTTTAAATTTGCCCATTACACACAAGATCGGTATCGGTACTGTATAATGGGCCGATCATGAGAAAAACTATCTGTGATTGGGATCGGTCCCAAAAAACCTGATCGGAGCACCCCTAAAAGTAACAGTTTTGGACATTATGAGGTTTCCCCCCGACAGGGACAATATGTACTGTAAGTAAAGAGTTAGTTCAGTTTAGACAAGTCCAATAGTAGATACACACAAACATAACATATTGAGATAACATTGGTTTTGAGAGTATAGTCTCCCCATGATCATGCTTATGTGCTTTTCGTGTTTTATGCATTTCTGTCAGTCTTATAATACTCTGTGACATTTCAACAACAACAGCCGGGCAGATTAAACAAGCAGCACACATCAAAGTCATAAAAATGTCATTTCACTTAGTTCTATGAAGTGAAAATGCAATATGGAGGAAATTATGGCATGCATGATGAGAGGAGTTGAATGTACCCATACAGTACATATAGATTACAGTATCATCTGTGAATCCAATTTCCAACTCCAGTTCCTCTGTGACTAAACCAATCGGATACGGCTAGTGTTTTTAACATGTCGGGTCAGGTGGAAACCTCATATGTCCAAAACTGTTACTTTTCAGGATTCAAATTCAAAAACCGCAAAAGTAGCAGATCTGCTACTTTTGATGAAAATAATAATAATAATAATGGAGATAAGAGGTTTCTGCCCGACAGCAATGTTATTGCTTGGTAGCACTTCAGGGGATCGGTTTTGTTTGTATTTTGTTTGCCTTTGTTTAAGCTAAAGTTATAGGGAGAGTAGTTATTTGTACTATCATTCTCCTTTTGTTGGCAAGGTTGTATAGCTCTTGGTTTGTTTGTTGTTTTGAATAAGCTTACTCTTACTCCTCCATCCTGAGGTAATTGTTAAATTATTAGTAACACTGTGTGTGCGTTAAATTGAAACTGATAAATCAAAGTTGACCTTATACAATTTACAATTTAGGCATTTAGCAGACGCTCTTAATCCAGAGCGATTTACATTAAGCAAGAACAAAAAAGCATGGCAATACATATACATAAAAAGTAGTTATCATGAAACATGTGTAAGCTAAGAACGTAACAGTATACATGTATATAATGAAACTATACATGTATACTATAAAGTGCTATGTCTACATAAAATGCTATTCTAGTGCTGTCTACATAAAATGCTATAAAGTCTGTATAAAATGCTAGTTACATAGGTTGAGGCTTTGCATATGCCTGTAAGGTCGTCGGGGGTAGGGCAAGTGCTACGGGCCATGATGGAGTCTGAACTGAAGAGGTGGATTTTCAGACTATGGCGGAAGATTGGGAGTGAGGCTGCGGTTCTGATTGTTCCTATGTGTTACTCTTTGGGGCGACGGTGGCTCAGGGGTAGAGTGGCTGGATGGTAACCGCAAGGTTGCCTGTGCGAACCCGGGCTCCCCCAGAGTTGGTGTCGAAGTGTCCTTGAGCAAGACACTGAACCCCTAATTGCTCCTGATGTGCTGGTTGGTGCCTTGCATGGTTTCCGCAGCCATCAGTGTATGAATGTGTGTGTGAATGGGTGAATGTAATGCACAATCTCTGTAAAGCGCCTTGGATAAAGGCGCTATATAAATGCACCATTTACCATTTATTTGTCGTCTCCTAGGCCGGGCATAACTGCCATCATCATTATTTGACCAGATTGCCAAGGGCTCGATACTTAGCGCCCTCCCGTTTTCACTCTACACTAATTATCATTAGTGAAATGATCATTTCATGAAAATAGCCAATCTGCAAGCTCACACTGCAATGCTATTGTCATCAATGTTGGCACCCAGGGATAATTGGTTTCACTTATGCAGCCCATCCACACTATGGCGTATGTTTCACAATGGTGCATGTGGAGAGCGATGATGCCAGCCTGATACCATGGATGTCTACTTTAATCAATGCAGTGATTGTTTTTAAATGTTGTGTTATCCACATGTTG
>NC_136809.1:38515080-38542580 GCF_951216825.1 Electrona antarctica
ATGTTATTTGTGCGTGGATAGTTGAACACAGAAAGGTATCATAGAATTAACACTGACAAAACTAGTGAAAGAAGAAATAACGCCGAAAACGAGCTAGCCATCTTAGCTTCAACAGTCGACACGCTGTTTTGCTTTGAGCAGGACTTGTTCTCTCCGCTGCACCAAAAGTGAGGGCATGCGTCACATCCACTTTATCGCTTACTCATGGAAAGAGCTTCCGTTCTCCAAACTGTGTGACAGAAGCTTTGGAAAATTGTGACAGGCAACAGTCTGGCCATGCGAGACTGAGGTGTAGGAACAAAGCACAGGACATACAAGCGGAGGCAGAGAAGTACAATTCAAGAGGCTTTTATTGTTAAAACCCACTCGAGGGGGGGGGGGGGGGGGGGCACTAAGGTTCGACCTCCTGTTAGTTGGACGGGATTAAGGTTGGTGAGGGATGCGTTAAAACGACCGGATTAAGGTTGGTGAGGGATGCGTTAAAACGACCGGATTAAGGTTGGTGAGGGATGCGTTGCTCCCGTGCTTGCGGATATGTTTAGGTTAGAGTTAGAGATAGGGTTAGTAATGGTCAATCTAACGGGAGGTCGAACCAATGACATGTTACCCACGAGGGAACAAGGAGCAAAAAAACACCTGGGAAATTACTAGGAAACTATAGGTACTAGGAATACAATATCTAAACACGCTGACTTAATGAACTGAGAAAGGAAGTGAAGAAACTGGGGTGTAGTAGACACAGGGAGAACTAGACACAGGTGAGGCTCAAAGACAATCAACACACTATAAGCGAATGAAACAAGGAAAACACAATACTTCACAATCACAGGAATACAAGTAAAGTAAATCACTAAGTATAACTAAAAACCAAGGAACACATACAACAAGGAGACTGAACATGTCACACATTGTGAGGAGTATTTATTTTCTATCAACTACTGTACACACCCCATGAAGCATTGAATTCATGGTGATGTTTTTGGTTTTTGTTGTATTCCTAAGACAATCATTTAATGACCGGCAGAGTCGGTATGAGATTTCACAGCACACAGGCCATCAAACTTTCATTGTGGTCCTATATACTATATATTCATCAACATAGAAATTACTGAATTAATAAGATACAAAGGAGAAATGTATGTACCGAGCATTACTCGCTCTGCCCTGGCTCAGTGTGGCTAAACCATCCAAACTGACACACAACCATAATTCAACTCTGTTCATCTTCAGAGAACTGTTCCTTCAACAAACAACATGCCTGAACCTATTCGGTCAAGCCTGGCTAACACGGCCATTTACAGACTTTTTGTGGTTTGGCTTTAAGTAGCTTTCACTCTGTCACACGGACATTCTGTTTGCACCTTTAGCCGCCTGCATTAGCCCAGTCCACAAAGCCACCGGTCCCTCAACCCAGCTATGCATCAAAACACTCAGGGGTTCCACTTCTATCACGCAAAAGTACCGTGGCCCCGGGCCCCTGACAAAAGGTCTCTGCATTTCTATAAAATGCTCTGCATTTCTATAGTGCCCTTTATCCAAAGCGCTTCACAATGTGGCGTTGCATTCCCCATTCACCCCCGTCCACACACACACACACACACACACACACACACACACACACACACGCACACACGCACACACGCACACACACACACACACACACACACACACACACACACACACACACACACACACACACACACGCACACACGCACACACACACACACACACGCACACACACACACACACACACACACACACACCATCACAAAGTCGCACAGCAACGACAGAGGCAAACCATGCCTCTGTCAGCCTCCTGAGCCACTCTCGGTTTTAACTGCATATGTCCAACTTTTCAGGATTCAAATGTTAAAAAACCACAAAAGTAGCAGATCTGCAAGCTTTTACATTTGTACGCTCTTGGAGTTACAGACACATAAGGGTCGCCCCAAGGACCCCTGGGACCCCCGCCTCAAAGACCCCTGGGACCCCCGCCTCAAGGACCCCAATGGGAGTACACAAACCCCACTTTGAGAACCACTGTTGTATATACACAACATAATATATTTCACACTGTACCAGACAATAAGGTACTAGGGACATCCAGCCTCGTTCTGTTCTGTGTTGTTGGTCACGATTATGGCAGCGGCAACTAAAATTAAGGATAATTACGATGATGAAGATTAAGATGATAAACATGTAGACTGTTACTCACCCTGATGATGAAGATCGTGATGATGATGATGACGACAACAATGCTATAATGGTAGTGGTGGTGGTATATACATAGAGAAGACAACAGTGCTATAATGGTAGTGGTGGTGGTATATACATAGAGAAGAAACATCTTATCTATAATGGTAGTGGTGGTGGTATATACATAGAGAAGAAACATCTTATCTATAATGGTAGTGGTGGTGGTATATACATAGAGAAGAAACATCTTATCTCCATATTCCAATGCTATAATGGTAGTGGTGGTGGTATATACATAGAGAAGAAACATCTTATCTCCATATTCTATCTTATATACATAGAGAAGAAACATCTTATCTCCATATTCTATCTTATATACATAGAGAAGAAACATCTTATCTCCATATTCTATCTTATATACCTAGAGAAGAAACATCTTATCTCCATATTCTATCTTATATACATAGAGAAGAAACATCTTATCTCCATATTCTATCTTATATACCTAGAGAAGAAACATCTTATCTCCATATTCTATCTTTCTGTGTTTGTTTGTAAATTAACGCTCAGCTTGATCATACTACAAAAATGTGGGCAAAAATCCTTGATTATCTCGGCTAAAATCCTTGATTATGCGAGGAAATATGCAGGTTTTTACGTGATTTGTTGCGGTGGAATTGCGGGAAGTTGTGAAATATGTGGAATACAAAATATGTGGAAATATCTGAAATGTGAAATATGTGAAAAATGGGGAAAAAGACGCATTTTGAACTTGTCGATCTGCTACTTTTGCTACTTTTGAATTTTAATCCTGAAAAATAACAGTTTTGGACATATGAGGTTTCCACCCCGACCGATACGATATTATACATACAGTAGGCTACATATATTATGTACCGCATGTATGCATAGCTATCCCAAAACTGTAATCAGGCTATAGCATTATTCTCGTCGGAATGTGTCCTCCTGTGATTGTATAAAGGATGCGTTGTGCTTTGCTCCAATGAAACTGTTCGCTCTGTGGAACTATGGTGATGTATGTGGGGGAAAGAATGGAGAGACACGTTGCATCGCCAAACGCTTCAGCAAAGAATGCCTCATGGGACTTGCAGTTCTCAACTGCAGGTGTAGGATTGTGTTTTTTTTTCTTCTTTTTTAGCAATTCAAATGAAAAGAAAAGCTTCCAACGGCATAACTAATAACCTAATAATAAGTCTCTCCAGAGCGTCTGAGGCAGATAAACAGAAGAGACTACATGCCGTTCTTGTGAATTACAGTGTAAAAACACAGCTTTTGAGTTTGTTAGACTCTGTCCATGCATGTCAGAGATAATCTCTCAAGACAGATTCTGTCAGCACCACTGCAAATATAATAAAAGGCAGTGGTGCTGCAAAGGCTTTTTCATAAACGCTAGTTTATGAAAAGGTTTACTAAGGTAATAAAATCAAGTATAAAGTTTGCCAAATACCTCACTGAGATACATTGAGATTATAATTAGGGCTGTGAATCTTATGCTATCTCATGATTCGATTCCGATTCTTGGGGTCTCACGATTCGATTAAAATATCGATTCAAAACTATTTAAAAATAATCGATCCATTAAAAAAAAAGATTCTCATTAAAAAAATGTTCTCAATCAGTTGTATCTAAGTTATTTCTGTCATATTGTACTGGGCTTTAACAACCAAGTCTAGCCCAGTAAAAGATACCAGAGAGGGTCGTGTAAAAATGATTGGCTTTGATAGTATCTTAGATCAGGTGTAGTTCTGTTTGATAGTATCTTAGATCAGGTGTAGTTCTATTTGATAGTATCTTAGATCAGGTGTAGTTCTATTTGATAGTATCTTAGATCAGGTGTAGTTCTATTTGATAGTATCTTAGATCAGGTGTAGTTCTATTTGATAGTATCTCAGACCAGGTGTAGTTCTATTTGATAGTATCTTAGATCAGGTGTAGTTCTATTTGATAGTATCTCAGATCAGGTGTAGTTCTATTTGATAGTATCTTAGATGCAGGTGTAGTTCTGTTTGATAGTATCTTAGATCAGGTGTAGTTCTATTTGATAGTATCTCAGATCAGGTGTAGTTCTATTTGATAGTATCTTAGATCAGGTGTAGTTCTATTTGATAGTATCTCAGATCAGGTGTAGTTCTATTTGATAGTATCTTAGATCAGGTGTAGTTCTATTTGATAGTATCTCAGATCAGGTGTAGTTCTATTTGATAGTATCTTAGATCAGGTGTAGTTCTATTTGATAGTATCTTAGATCAGGTGTAGTTCTATTTGATAGTATCTTAGATCAGGTGTAGTTCTATTTGATAGTATCTTAGATCAGGTGTAGTTCTATTTGATAGTATCTTAGATCAGGTGTAGTTCTGTTTGATGCAGAAACACAACATCATTGCCTTGATGCAATTAACAAGTGTCAACAAGGGTCAGCTGGACAGTGACACACAGACACCCTCAGCTGTGCTGAACTGAAGGTGGTGCCCCCAGATGTCAAATCAAAGCGGGAAAAATATATAATATTTTGTTTTTAGAGAATGGGTTCCCAGATTGTGCCAGAGCTGCGTTTTAAGGTGGTGGATATGTGTAGAATTGTGCTCATGTATTCACAACTACAGTACAACTTTGCACTTATGTTTTGGAATGCTTTTGTGGCAAAGAAATTATCTTGGCAATCAAGGGCAGAGATTCCATTTTTCATTTCCCAAGAAACAAAGACAGGGAGATATGATATAACTGATTGGTCCAAAAAAGAAAAACTGTAGGCTATAAACCGCGATTAGATCAATGTCTCTTTTTATGCTCGCAATTTAGCAAGTTGAATAATGTGCTCGGGAGGCTGTCGTTATACAGCCTGCAAATTTTACACAATACAAACTCTTGACACATAATTTTTCAATTCATCTACTCTACTATCTTGAACGTGCGTGCCTTCATTAGAGATGCTGGAACTGATATTTTCCTGTCAGGCTGTTGGGAGTTTTTTGCTCAGCATATGGTAGGTAGAAGATCGAATTAGAGGTCGAAATGATATGATGGAAGGGCACATCACACACGCAAACGCACACACGCAAACGCACACGCACGCACGCACGCACGCACGCACGCACGCACGCACGCACGCACGCATGCACACACACACACACACACACACACACACACGTCACGTGTGCGCGCAGGCGGGATCCCAAGTGAGTCAACCATGCATGCAGTATTTATGTTTGATTTACATACTGTATCACGTCTCCTACTTATTTCGATGAATAAAATGTTCTCGTTTCGAGACTATCTCTCCACCATCCAGTATATTACAATGTATGGGGAATGACCCCCCACACACAAACACATAATAATAATAATAATAATAATATGTGTGCGTGGGTGGCCAGATGGTTTCTTCACTCAGAGAACAATATGATTACAATGTAACCAAACATTATTTTAACAGTTTTGCATGTACATACTCTACATATTGTACATACTCTACATATTGTAGAGTATGTACTACAATATATAGAACCAGTAAGACGCCCTGAGGGCGAGAAGCGAGAAGAAGAAGTGCACGCATCCGCCTGGGTGACGGCAGAAGGCAGACTCCTGGGCGAGCGCTGGCGCTTTGGCATGGGGGGTCAGATCAACATATGGAATGTGTGTCGTGATCTTCATATATGGAGCCGGCCATATATGGTGGCGTGACGTGTCACGAGGCGTGACCATAATGGAGGTGTGATATCACGTGTCTTGAGTGTAGAGGGTTTGATGATGTCAGATTGACATATGGATTGTGTCACGAGGTGCGATGTCACGAAGCGTGGTGGACTGACAACCATATATGGAGATCTAAGGGTCTCGATGATGTCACGTGAGGTCAAATCCATACAGAGCATCGCAGTCCACCCCCTTTCAGAACAACGAGCGGCCCGGAAGAGAATTCCATTCATTTTCCCCATAGATGTTTCAAAAAGTATTACTATTAATTTAAACTAAGACATTTAAGCCTCGGACAAAGGCAACAATAAACACAAATGTTTTGGGCCGATCAAATAATTAGAAAGAAGAAAAAAAAGTGTTGTTCCCTGCCCTTTTTTATGTACATGTAATGTGCAGTGGTTGAAGGTTGTCTGCCTACACTTCCATTTACAGTACAGTACAGTACAGTACAGTACAGTACATACATTTATTCAAGTACTGTACTGTACAATTTTGAGGATTTTTTACTTTATCGGAGTACTTCCAATTTCCAATACCTTTCCTTCTACAACACCACATCTCCGAGGCAAATATTGTATCCATCATTGTTTCTAAGTAACCATGCCAAAGTTCACAAGTGACCCGGGTGACCCCCCATCATCCACGCTTGGTCACGTGGGCATTGATTACTGCAAGAGTAGTAGAAATTTGGTCTCCCAACATTCGCCCAGGGTTCAAATCCCAGATAGGACATGAAAGTTACGGCTTACTCAGCTTTAAAAGTGAATAATATATGCAACCTTCGCTTCTGTTTTATTTTTAATCTGTAGAGATGATCTGAAGATATTGGCCTATTAATAGCCTAAATCGTCGGTGCCAGTCATTGATATGCATTACTCCACACTATAATAATCCCACATTCCATCTCTATCGTCAATTTTTTAGCATTTTGCTTGCACAGTGTTTCTATCTGCTGCCATCATCAGCATCATACACATTCCAAATCCTTGGCGTTAATTTAACCGACGAGTGTAAAAGATGGAACCATCTCTGCTCTCTTTGGAGGTGAATCAACGCTATGGACTGTGTATACCGTTTATTAGCTCATGTCATCATTCCTGCCCAGCTCATCGTGCCCCCTTCGGATTCGCAGCTGGCGCTGCTTTCGGTTAGAGTTTATCAGCCGACTTGATTAGCCAGCTGGCAGCTGGACATGTTAACCGGCATAGGAATGCACATAACTTAACCCAAATTACCCCACGGGTTCGAGTGAAGCCAAACGCTAGAGCAGACGTGGACCGGATCACTCGCTCAACATGCGATAGCAACATATTTTTAATTGATCTGGGCAGCCAACCGCTGGGCTGCATCCACTGAGAGCTTTTTCCTCGCTAAAGCGTTCGGGAGAAGGAAGTCAATCACATGCATTATTTATGACTTAAAAAGTGTAAAATGGCATGCAGGCCCCAGTCTTCAGCGAAGAGGCTGCTCTCTCCGCATACTTGACTGAGCTAGCATAAGTCAAAGGATAACATCAAAATGCTATCTGGTGAGCCCTGCTGAGTGGCCATTTCGGGACAGACTGTATATGTAAAAGCAGTTGAAAATAATTATTAGTTTATATATGCTATACAGGGAGCGCAGAGTGCTCGCGCTCTGCTTTTTTCTAACTTGAAACTGAGAAATGAGCCGGCACGCTATTAATTTCCTTTTTCCCATTTCACAGTTACCTCTCCACAGACTAAATCAGTGGTTTCCAACCACTGATTTAGTCAAGGTCAATATCAAGGTCCATTATTTATTCGGCATTTGAGCCACAAACCACCATGTGATGAGATTTAGCCCCTGAGACCCACAACGTAGAATATGTTGTTGGATAAGGATTGGATTGCATTTTTTGTCCATACCATGCTGTATTGATGTGGTACCATTAGGAGAGACAGGCAAATGTTGATCAAAATAACAATTCTTCTAGATTCTCTAATTGTGTAGACTTCTTGTGAATTAAGTAATGCAGATGTATTGTGACGAAGCACATTATAATGTTATCCTGCTTTATTTTACCTATACATGTGTTTGTTTTGAAATTAAATGTAACATGTGGTTGCTGACTGTGAATGTATTATTATTATTATCTCCTATTCACGAGTAAGGTAATGGGCCTTGTACCTGGGGTGATTGACAGGTGACAGAGATTGATGTCGCCACCCATCCAAGGTTATATGTAGAGGAAGTGACACACAGGGAACGGGGGGACAATTGTAAACAGAGTGTAGGCCTACACAGAGGGGAAGAGGAGCTCCAGGCGCCAGATCACGTCCGATTTAAGTTAAAGTTTAATCGAGTGCGTCTGCAGCCATTGTGAAGAACTGTCGAACTGTCGGGTCCAACGGGGGAATTAAGCAACCGCTTAATTGTCGTTACCGTCGGAGCGATCAGTGGTGGGAACCTGTCGGTGTTTGCTGCTCGGAGGCTACGTACCGGTGAGATCCATCCTGAACTGTTCTTGTGGATTATAAACATTTAGGGGTACCCCATTCTTATTTTCATTTAACCGTTTCGAGCGGAGGAGCGCTGCGTTTCTTTGGATCAATTAAGGAACTGCTATAGACTTGTGCGCGCGCGGCGTTTAATTGGAGAAGATGACGGACGCGGACTTTATTATTTATTTAACATTGTGCGCGGTTTTGCATCGTTGACTTTGGGGGGGTTATTGTTTATTGTTTGGAAAGCGTTGCAGAGAGTCGGGACTTGTTTGGGGCGTGAGGGGTTTTGAAAGTGTATTATGGTTTGTTGATGAAGTTCGTTTGCCTGTTTATTTCTTTTATTTCATAGGGAGAGAGACAGGGACAGACGCACTGTGCCAAGTGCACTGGTTCAACTGAACACCGTTGTTTATGACAATCTCATTTCTTGACAACTCTATATTAAACATACAAACTATAACCCTACGATCCCGCTTAATTTGTCCTTAGTTAATGATTTGCCTTAATGCACAAAGGGCGATTGTTACAGTATAATAATAAGTAATATAAGTAATACTCTTGAGAGCGTACAATGAAACCATTTTACTTTACACTCTCAAAGGTTAAAGATCTAATAAGGGTCCATTTGGTTAGGCTAACTACTCTCCATCATTTAGCTGGGGACCACCTGGAATCCCCGTAAGGACCACTGGTGGTGGTCCCCGGACCACTGGTGGTGGTCCCCGGACCACTGAGAACCACTGGAATAAAGCAACGGATGCATTTCAACCTAACAGGGGTGTTCCATCCATTTTTACAAAATGTAGATGTCACAAAGAAATGTCCCGCAGTTCTGTTTACAGTGTCGTCGCCGGCACAAACATGGCCTTGTTTGTGTAACAGCAGCATACCTGCAAAGCCTCCGCTGTCATTCTGACTCTCCCGAGGAAAACACACTGTCTCCAAAGTCCCCAATTATATCAGTTCAAATCCTGTGACAGCCGCATACGGACCGATCAATCATTGTTAAGCAGGTGTGCTTTCGCCAAAGTTGCCGGGTCTTGTGGGGACAATTGCCATCGCTGCTTCTCGGTGTGTCACATCAATCACTTCTCATGGGGGGCGCGAGAGTGCAGATTTTCCCCCCTTTCCTTTTTCCACCCACCTTTTGTTGAATGTGACTTTTGAGTCTTTGAGATGTTTGTTGTGCAATGGCAATTGAATTGAAGAAGGACAAATGCATGTTGTATTTACTTTATAAAGGAGTGTAGGCAGCCCCGTGCAGTATTTCTGCTTTAATAAGGTGGAGAGCGAGAAAGAATTAGAGAGAGGGATTAGAGCAAGGTGTCAAACTCAGTTTAGGTCACGGGGCTGGATTGGGTAAAAATGCGCCTTAATGCGGGCTGGATCAGTTGCGCTCCGGCAGCTTTCGCCGCCTTAATTTCTTCAACCCGCTCTTTTTTCTTGATCTGAAACCGTGTTTCACATTACGCATTTTTTTTAAATGGAATCGTAAATTTTTTTAATATAATATTATTCATAATGCATTTTTGCTTACGTAGGCCTACATGTCAGTGCACACTGCACTGCACGCTGCAATTCAAGTGTCATTGACTCCTTTTCCATTTGCGGCTTCCAGACACTTGGCATTCTTGGCTTTAACCACTAAAGCCATATTCATTATTTCAAGCCTTATTTCACACATTAGAGCTTGTAGATGCTTTTCTGCTATTTAAAACATCTACAGTACAACTGTTTTACCGGCTTACAGGTCCACTTGAGTTATGGCGGTCCATGCCATGGTATAATGCAGTGTTCTCATTAAGAGGGTTCCAGGGGGTCTCCAGTGAAATTTGTTTTTTTTATTATTATTATTATTTACAGTATATACAGTATACATTGGCTATTTTTTTTGTTTGTTTTTTGTAAGGGTACCTACCCTAGGAGACACGGAGAGAACATGCAAACTCCACATAGAAAGCCCCTTTCGCCAACCCCGCCTCAGGCATGGGTGTGTTTAATGTTCAGTGTGGAGAAAGCCTGCTCACATGCAGCGATATGTTGTTCCGAAATGTACAAAGGCTTTTGGACTCAAAGCATGTCCTCTTTGGCATATATCAGTCCTGACTTAGGTGTTGATAGAATGAGTGCAGACACACACGGTCAAATTTAGATTTCATCAAAGCCGAGTCATGCGACTGAACTTAATTTAGTTCCTCCGTCACAATTCCTTCTCGCGCTGAGTAAAAACCTGTCGAAATGATTAGAAACTCACTTTTCAGCTGTGATATTTTGTCCTTTTACCTGTCCATGTTGTGATTATTTCCACACGTGACGGTCTGCAAGACTGCAAGGGTTGCTGCAGGATATAGTTTCATTTCCCTCACCCTTAATTTTGAATAGGCAAGGATTCTGCCGTAGTTTTCAATAACACATTTTGTAGCGGTCTTGTATATTAACGGAAAAACACAAAAGGCTTTTTTTTTAAAGTTGTTAAAGTAGCTAAAATGTGATTTATAAACTGTTATTCCGATAAGTAATCAATGGTACTGTTTGTTGGGTGACAACTCAACCCATCTCTCAGGCTCGATACAGAAGGTTGCAGGATACCAATTGCATCCAGTCAGGAGAAAGAACGCATACAGGATACAGAATAAATATGATGTGAAATCGGAAGTGACAAACAAATAGAGCAGACACAATTAGGAGTGGAACACTCAACCCTATGAAATTGCAGCTGATGAATGGGTTATCTTTCCTGAAAGGGATGACCCACCTGGAAATGTATTTTCTGATTATTAATGAGCTAGAGAGATGGGGAAAGTAGTATAGCAATAATAATATAGAGCTCTATTTGTTGGTGTTGAATGTTGAAAAACCAGGACGTTTTAGTATTCTCTATTTATCATTTTGCGTCGTTACACTGGACACCAGGACAATCCTGCACAGACTGGGTCGTCTAGTCACCGTGAACTAACCACCGTTAAATTCAGGAGTCTGCTGCGTGCCTCTGTAACGCTGCCAGAATTTCACTGAAACGTAGATAGAAAAAGAAAAAACATGAACTTTGATATAAAGCAATAATGAACTGAAGTCCTAATCAGCGGTGTCCCATTGTCTCATTCATGGGCGCTTTTTCATTCAGCTATTTTTAAGCTTTGCTTTGTATATTATGTAAGTATGTTTTAGCTGTGACCAAACAGCTACAGTATAGTATACACATACAGTACAGTACAGTGAGTGCAGTATGCAGTAAGCCAGTCTTTTATCAATCTGTGTCTGCTGGTTCAACCCAGAGCTTCTCACAGCTTATCGCAATTGACATGCTTGTTAGCTTGACTCCTACCTGTTATATAAATGCAGCAACACAGTCAGTGCTGTGGTTACATATGCTGTACCAAAGTCCTGACATCACTCGTTCATCCCCTGGGTTGCAGAAGTAATTTATCTATGGCTCATCAGGGGTAGAGTGGCTGGTAGAGTGTGCAGGTTGCATGGATTGGTGAATGTGTGTGAACGGGTGAATGTAATGCACAATCTATGTAAAGCACTTTAGATAAAAGCTATATGGACCATTTACCATAGAATTGTGACCCAAAAATAAACAACTATATTGTCAGGGAGGTTGCTCTTTATCGTTTCTGATTTTCTGGTGACATTTTTACTAATTCGGCGGCAGTAACATTAGTGTTTTCTCGCCATCAGTTGATTCAGTTGAATCAAACACTTACAAGTAACTACCATACAGCTAGCTGATAACGTGATAAGGAGTGTTAGTCGGATGAGGTGGGAAGAAGAGATGAGTTTTCAGACTGCAGTGGAAGATGGTGGAGTGCTGTAGTCCTAACTGATGGAGGGAGGTCAAGACAGGTCCTTCCACAGCTTGAGAGCCAGGAGGGAGCAGAGTCAAAGGTCACATGAAGTGTTGACCAGGGGGACGGGAAGGAGACGGACCGGATCAAAGAGTGCGAGCCGGAGCTTATGACTGGATCATATCCTGTGGCTATGAAGGGGGTGACATGTCCTTTATTGCCTTGCAGGACATTGCCAGCAGGGTTTTGTTTTGAATTGGATGCGAGCGGCAGCAACACCAGGAGCCCAGTGAAGGGAATTCAGAAGTGTGTGGGGAGACGGACGACGTGAACATTATGAGAGGTTGAAGACCATAGGCGTGTGCGTGCCGTGATGTGAATGCTCGATCAGCTGAAGAGGTTTGAAAGAGAAAGTAAAGGAGGGAGTTGCAGCAGTGTGGTCAAGCCTGGGAATGAAGACAGGAGCTTGGGCAGACCCTTTGGTGGTGGTGAGAAAAGGGTCATCTGATCCTTCCGGATGTTGAGAAGTTATGCAATGTGATCGCTAGCAATGATGAGTGGCCTGGAAAAGAAAAGGACAGCTGACTTTTCAGGATCAAACTATTTGCGAATCGAGGTCGTTGGCCCTTCTGGCAGCTTGTACGAGTGATGTAACACCGATCTACCTAGTGTTTGTAAGATTCACTACAGGCAGCAGGCAGACAGGCAGGCAGGCAGGCAGTCATGCCGGCAGGCAGGCAGGCAGGCAAGCAGACAGACAGACAGACAGACAGACAGACAGACAGACAGACTGACTGACTGACTGACTGACTGACTGACTGACTGACTGACTGACTGACTGACTGACTGACTGACTCACTCTCCTATGGATAATAAAGTAAAAAAAATATTTAAAGTGGAATTTAAGTTAGAGCATGAAAATGTCTTTAGGCCTTGTAGGCCTAAGATCTCAGGTTGGTTTCATGCCAAAATGAATTAGCGCAGAAAAAAGTCAGATGAAAGAAGATGATTCAAAAACGGATAAATGAAGACAAAGATTTCAATTTGGTGTTGGTTAAAGATGTACGTAGCTTAAACCCATGATAAGATAACTCATTAAAGCATAATGAAACACTTGTTTCCAGTGTGGTCCTGCAGACATTGAATATCTGTCATCCACAGTCTTAGAGACATGATGCATTTCACTGGTTGTACCATGTATGAGTGAGTCAGTGACAAATATAACCCTCTTGTTTTTATACCAGAGCTCACAGGATGTCATTGTATCAGATCTACTATTTTAGGTGAATGTTCCCCCCAGAATAGGAATGCTGGGGTTTAAGTGGTTAAACGCCAAGTCCTAATAGAAACAAATATTCTCTCAATTTGTCCTCGTGACATAGGCCTACTGTGTCTTTGGGGGAAAGATTTACGAATGTACGTACCGTTAATATGACAAAGGTGCTATAAAGTAACAATGTAATGTAGGGGTGCCGTGGATAAAAAGCGTATTTACAGGGGTGACCTGTAAAAAACTGAATGCTTTATAAAAAAGTAAAGTCTTGAATACTCTCTTGAAAGCATCAACAGACTGTGGAGCTCCTAGCTGTTACACAGAACAGAAGGCCCTGTCGCCCATAGTGCGGAGCTTGGTCGGGGGGGAGGACCTGTTATTCAACAGCTTGACATCTATAAAAGAAAGATTTTGTATAACTTGTACTACTAATACTTTGTTGAACTATTAAAAACAAGGTACTTTCAACTGAAAAGCGTAGGGTCTTTTCAGTGGAAAGTCGTGTGACACTGTGGGTAAGTGATGAATAAATTAGCCGAGAGAGAGAGAGAGAGAGAGAGAGAGAGAGAGAGGGGGAGAGAGAGACAGAGACAGAGAGAGAGGGAGATAATCAACAGCTTTCCATCTATGTAGGAAATAGTGTCTACTACTTTGAACTACAAAAAACACGCTATACTTTCAAGTGAAAAGGACTTTTCAGTTGAAAGCATGCATATTTTTTTCTGTATGACACTGGTTTCAGTGATGAATAAATTAGCCTAGAGAGAGAGAGAGAGAGAGAGAGAGAGGGGGGCACATGTTTGGAGGGGTAACGGAGAGAGGAGAGGACAGTCGGGTCGGCTGTTGTTCTGAGGTGGTGCCCACTTTAGAGAGTCAAACGCCCTTCAACCGTTCAGCGCGCCTTGCCTCGGCTCTCTCTCCACTGCGTGGGCTGGGACTGTATAAATAACACTGCACATCAGAGAGAGAGAGAGCAACAGCCACATGCAGGAACACAGGAAGAGATATAGGGAGGGGAGGAGGAGGATGGCAAAATATGGGGGAGTAGAGAGAGAGAGAGAGAGAGAGAGAGAGAGAGAGAGAGAGAGAGGCTGCAGTTGATAAGACATCAGACATTGGAGAGAGAGGGAGAGGAGAGGTGATGTAGCGAGTGATGGAGGAGAGAGGTGGTGGAGGATATGAGCGAGAGAGCTTGTATGTAGACTGATGGAGCCATATATGGTGAGAGTTAAGTATGAGAGGCCGTTTGAGAGGATGAGCGCTGAGCAGCGTGCATGCATGAGACACACAGCGATGAACGAGTGAGTGAGAGAGAGAGGCAAAAATGGATATGATTATGAGGATGGATGTGCAATATGATGAACCCTTCAGAGAGAGAGAGAGAGTGAGAGAGAGAGCGACTGCAAACTTAGTTGCGTGCCAGCGCTGTTCTCGGTAAATAGCATATATTTACAAGCTCACAACGCGTCAAAAACGGGACACATATATGCAATTTACCGTGTGTGTGTGTGTGTGACTGTGTGTGCGTGTCCGACAAACTCTGCCCCGATTATGTAAAAACATGTAAACCGGAGGCACTGTGAGACACTTTGTGGGACCACACAATCTGTGTCTCCTATATTTAGTCGGCAGCACATACGCCTCCGAGAGGCAAGGCAGTTCATGAGAGAAGGTGTCTCCAAACACGCAGTTCATGTCTGACACAGGTGGACGTCACTATGGTTTTGTTCTCTTCACGTACTGTCTATCTTTAGGACTGACTGTCCACACACACACACACACACACACACACACACACACACGCGTTATTTTGCAAATGATCACATCGGGGTTTGTGTATTTAGACGTTGTTGATTTATCATGCGTATTGTTTTATTTTCTACGTGTTGGGAGCTTACAGATCTGCAATTTTCGTCGAGCAACCCCATCATGCGAGGAAATGTATAAACCAGAATAGGGATTATTAGGTTAAAATTGGTTTGACCAAAATGGAACAGAGCCTTCCTTAGTATCATTGGTAACACCTGAAGGAAGGAATTTAGGAACAGGCCCAATTACTTTCCAATATGGCTGCAGTGCATATAGAGCCTATTCTTTTCTGGTCCATATTCTTTTCCAACGTTCACTGAATACATAACTCCCAGTAGTTAAATGATGCTTTAATGTGATAATATGAAGCGCATATCTGGTGATTCTTACCATAATTTACGCTAACTAATGCACCCAGATACAAAGTGTTTATTTATTCATTAAAGTGAAACTGATTACCAAACCTTGACCCTGTAAACACGAGAGACAATTAAAACCCTGACGAGTATAGATCAAAGTGGTGTTACCAATTCCCCTGCCCAGTGGTGTGTGTGTGTGTGTGTGTGTGTGTGTGTGTGTGTGTGTGTGTGTGTGTGTGTGTGTGTGTGTGTGTGTGTGTGTGTGTGTGCGTGCGTGCGTGCGTGCGTGCGTGCGTGCGTGCGTGCGTGCGTGCGTGCGTGCGTGCGTGCGTGCGTGCGGTTGGGATGATGGGGGTTGGGTGCAGAAAGGAGAACATGATGCATACATCATTGCAGGACAGTTAATCATGGCTAGAGGTGCCGTTAAGCTAGCTGCAGATGCCGCTGCCTGACACGTATCCCGGATCATTGCTTTCTAGACCGGTATTAATCACATGATATTAGATATTAGCTAACTAGCGGAAGATTCAGATGCACGCACACAGTCTAAGACATCTGCACCGCTATAGCCAGGCAATGAGAGCCGCAAGCATGTTAAACATGTGACACATATGCGTCTGACACGTTCTCAGTGGGTGTATCACAGTAGTTCTAAAGGGAGGGGTCCGGAGACCCCCAGGGGTCCCTGAGGGGGTTCCAGGTGCTCCTCAGCAAAATAGCTAATACTGGCTAATTAAAGGTGACTTGTTATTAATTTTCAAATTGCTTGTATATACATTCCGGGTCACTGAATTCTGGAGGTTTTCAGAGTTTCACTTTGAGCACCAGGACTGAGGAGCAGCAGGCGTAGCAGACTGTTCAAATGTTACAAATGGTAGCTAACTGCATGGCCCCCTCCCCAAAAATATTCGTCGAAGCCGCATGGCTCTCCACAGCTTTTCTATGTGTCAGTTTACATGTGTTGCTGGCCTAAAGAATTATATTGGCCTTAAGAAGTCTCTCACAAGACTCGCACATTTCCACAGGACCCAAATACATAACTTGAGCAACAACAGCAGCCATCCTTTCCCCAGAGCAAGATTTGACAATGAAATGCTGCGCTGACCTTGGAAACACAGCAGAACTGGCTTTACATCTTTCAACACCACGGAGACATGAAAGTAGACCGATCAGTGTAGTTTATAACGTCAGTTTAACCACTTTAATAACTTTAATATACTGTACATGGAGACACAAAGAAAACAAAATATTGTGTGGGTGTCCGTGGCACTAAATCTTTTCAGATGGGAGTCTGTGGCCAAATCTGGTTGAAACCACATATTACCAAAACTGTCACTCTTCAGGATTCAAATAAAAAAACAGCAATAGAGAGTATGCGCGTGACATCATCATCAAACCAGGAAGTTATGCAGGAACGCCTACTGAGTGGCAAAAAACTACTTTCTGGCCTTGACAGCCCATACATCCACACAGAAAAGTCATATCTGATTGCATTAAACAACATTAAACGATGTTAAACTCACTTTGCCTGTTGCTTTGCCACTCGATTTGCCACTCGATGTGCCATTCACTTTAAGCATGCGCATACTCTCTATAGTAGCAGATCTACGAGCTCAAAAGTGTCGCTTCATGCATTTCGAGCCTGTAGGTGTACTACGTTTGGTACTTTTTTGTGACACTGTAGTATGGTGTCACAATAAAAAAAATCACACTCGTGTGAACTGAGTGGTGTAAGGTCTTATATAGCCTGTCTGACGTAATGAAATCATGTCTGGCGTAATTAAATCACACCCGGGTGAACAGGGTGAACATAGCAACCATGCTCATTTTTTCTGCACAGACTAACAAAGCCAGTTGTAGGAGTGGTTTACACCACTCAAAAATGGTATGGACATAAGAGGTTTCTGCCAATATACTGCATGTGTCACAACACTGGAGGGTTTTATTGTTTAGTTAGAGAGGGACAATAAAATGAAGGAAGAACGGAGTAATGACATGCAACAAGTCTTCTCCAGATCCTGGGAGGTTGCCATTATGTGGTCAGCTAACCAGACTGCCCATTATCATTAATGGGCCCGCTTCAACGGCAGACATTTTGACGGGCAAAGTTGGCAAACACAGCTGTGGGTAACGACTTCATGAGGGTGCACTGCACAGTGCACTGTGGGTATAACGCATCATTTAGGTGGTACTGTGTGCCAGCCGTTGACAGCTCCTACACCGTTCATAGCTTCACGCTGCTGGCACATGGGAACACCTCAATGAACCATTTTAATCACCTTCAGCTGTGTGTTCTCAGCATGGCCAGCCACAGTGGAGGTACGACTTTAAGTGCTCTGTCGTCTTCTCCTGGACATCACCATGACAAAGAAACGGACCTGAGGTGACAGGTCTTTTTCAGTTGCAGCCCCCTCCCTTTGGAACTCACTCCCACCTCACATCAAATTACCCCCCCCCCCCCCCCTCCCCCACCACCACACACACACAATTCAATTCAATTCAATTCAAAGGGCTTTATTGGCATGAGAAAACATACGTTTACATTGCCAAAGCAGAAAGCACAATACAACAATACAGCAATACAATCAAAACAAAACACACACCCCTGTTCAAAGCCTCCCTCAAAACTCACCTCCACAGACTTGCATTCCCCACCTAATTTGAATCCCCCTTCTGTCTTTTAGCTTTAAAAAAAAAAAACATGTTACTCTCTTAAGAAAGCTGTTTCTTTTGTGTACAGAGAAAAGTGCTCTATACATTGGATGTATTATTATTGTTATTTTTGTTGTTGTTTACAGCTATAGGGTCCTTTAGGACTTGGCTAACATAATCGCATTTCATTGAGAAACCTCTCGTCTCCATACTTTTACTTTATGTTGTTTTTCCTCGTAAATTAATTATCTATTTCGGTCATATGACAGTCTCACGCAAAAGTAGCAAAATAGCAGATCTACACAGCTTGTAGATCTGCAATCTTTTGATGTTTTTGAATGTGAATCCTGAAAAGTCATGAGGTTTCCACCCGTCAGCAACACAACACGGGCAGAGCAGAGGTCCCAGCCTTAGGGACGCCCTGCCAGAGTGAATGTTTTTTACATTTTGACCTTTTCTGATGCCATCTTAATTGGATTTAATGTAGCTTTATTCTAATTTGTTAGCTCAGAGCAGTCGTCTGGGAGCTGCAGCAACCTTGTTACCCGTCTGATCCCAATGGCTGCTTATCTCTTAACCCCTAACGGCTTCCTGGTTTGATCCCAATGGCTGCTTATCACTTAACCCCTAAGTGCTTCAGATGATGAGCAGGGCGCATGGTGCCTTGCATCTGGCTCTGCCATTGGGTGATGAGCAGGGCACATGGTGCCTTGCATCTGGCTCTGCCATTGGGTGATGAGCAGGGCGCATGGTGCCTTGCATCTGGCTCTGCCATTGGGTGATGAGCAGGGCGCATGGTGCCTTGCATCTGGCTCTGCCATTGGGTGATGAGCAGGGCACATGGTGCCTTGCATCTGGCTCTGCCATTGGGTGATGAGCAGGGCGCATGGTGCCTTGCATCTGGCTCTGTCATTGGGTGATGAGCAGGGCGCATGGTGCCTTGCATCTGGCTCTGCCATTGGGTGATGAGCAGGGTGCATGGTGCCTTGCATCTGGCTCTGCCATTGGGTGATGAGCAGGGCGCATGGTGCCTTGCATCTGGCTCTGCCATTGGGTGATGAGCAGGGTGCATGGTGCCTTGCATCTGGCTCTGCCATTGGGCCAGCTCTCTTTGACCTCGATGTTGGTGTGTGAATGTGAACGTGAATGGAAGCATAAACAGAATGTGCTACACATAGCTATCATTAACATGTACGTTGTATTATGTACAGTAAGAGGCATCAAACCTCAACGGAGCAAAGTATACGACAAATGAGACAAAACTTCCACTTCCATGGCAATATGAATACAGAGGCGGAAAAGTTTTGGATATACATGAGGTCTGCACCCGACAGAGACGATATCATGGACTAGGATGCAGGCAGCATGCACCCTGCTCATCATCTGAATATTTCATGTGATTATCACATGATATTTGATATATTGAATGACATTTTTATAGCACTTTTCCAAGTGCTCAAAGCTCTTTACAATGGTTCATTCATTCATACATTGGGAGGTGAAGCAGCGAACAGTTGTAATAGTAATATGACATTTCTATCTACTTTATGTAAGTCTGTTTTTAGAGAAACTGCTGACAGGATAGCCCTCCTAGTAGGAGGGCAACTGCTGAGGTAATATAACTCTTACCAGCTGTCATGAGCCTGTTTTACTTATTTCTTGCAGACCTGAAGAGAACAGCCTTTTAAAGCCATGTGTTACATGAGTGCTGTGCTTATTTTCAACCTATGTGTGTTCATTTTCAAACCTCTTGAAGTCTATAAGAGAGGGTGTGAAACTGTAATGGGGAGGTGCCATAACACCTCGGTGTTGTGTCATTTCAGGAGCGCTCTTGTTTAAATTGTGGTTGTGGTTCAACACTTCTCAAACCTGTCTTTCTCTCTGGACCTCAAATTAATTACACTCTTGATGTGAGTTTAGAAATATCTAGAACACAGTCGATGCCAGCATCCTCATTTCCCACATTCACACACCAATGGTGGCAAGCTCACACCGACCGAGTCATCGGAGGCAATGTAGGGTTCAGTGTCTTGCCCAAGGACACATGGGCTGCGTTCGAATTCATTCCCTATGCCCCATATAGTGCACTACTTTGGGGTTCCGCCATTTTGTTATAGTGTCCGAATATGTAGTGAGCATTTTTGCACCCTAATGTAGTGGACTGAAGTATCCCACAATGCACCGGGAATTGTAGGGACCATCCGATGGTCACTACAAAAACACAGCGAAGCAAATCTGCCCCATAATGCATTGCGCAAGCTCGCTCTTGAGCGCACATGCACGCGTTTGCGCGCACGTGCGCTGCTTCTGCATGCATGCGCTTATTGCGCTCCAACTCAGAAGAGGCAGAAGTTGAACCAGCGAAAGAAATCAACACAAATGTACTTTTTAAATTTTCGTTTCCCCTCTCTTTTCTTCCCTGGCGGATCTCAAAGCTACAGATCTCGAGACAAATGATCTGTGCATTTATTTGCAATTGATTTGTTTTATTTATTTATAATAAAACAGTTGCTTGCTGTAGAAGGCCTTATATTTTAATAGTTTTTGGATTAAGGTTGGTGAGGTTGTAAACCGTAGAGACTGACATTTTGTCGGGACTCCCGCGGGTCACGGGATTCCCGCGGGATTCCCGCGGGATGGGATTAATATTTGTATTAATCCCGTGATCGTGACGGGACGGGAATGAAAATCAACAGGAGCGTGCAGGAGCGGGATTGACATCGATGTAGTCATCTTTCTGTGAGCCAACTACATTACCCATAATCCAGCAGTGCTAGTGCTTCCACAACACAAACAGTCAAACACCTCCTCCAATTGCAAACCAGTCGGGCTGGACGTCTTATAAAGTTTTATATGAAGACATCGTAATGCGGCCGTGTATGATTCTGCATCGCGCCGGTGCCGTGATTTAATCGATTATTTATAGCCAGATCATCCTGATGCATTTGTTTCCCCTGGCAGTGGCAACGTTGCAACTTTCAATTGTGATGCTATGTTAGCTACATGCTAACGCTGTTACAGCTCTCTGAACAGCTGTTCTGTTCTGAGCGAATGTTCTACAATACATCGTCTCCTTTCTTTCTCCCAACCGAGTCGCATACACCAGTGGTTCCCAAACATTTTCATGTCAAGGACCCCTAAATTGACATTTATTAGCCCGCAGACCCCCATTTGAAAAGATGCCAGGGGCATAAGAGAAGATTTGTATTACGGTTCTAGCTGTGATTCTCAACCATTTTATTTTCAAGGACCCCCAGTTTGACATGCATTAGTCTATGGACCCCCATTGAATGGCATTTTTATCGCTGGGACCCCCAATTTATATTGTAAAATCAATGTTAATTTAACTCTGAGTGTACAAATGGAACAACATTTGGTTCCATTTGTACACTCCCATAACATAATTTGTTACAGACCCATAATGGTCCATTTGGTTCCAAAATATTAATTAGCTGGGGACCCCCTGGAACTCTCTCAAGGACCCCTGGGGACCACTGCCATACACATAGACTTGTACACTGAATAATTAATCATATAGAGTTAAATTGACACTGAGGTTTTTTTTTTATCTTAATTGACAAAGCACTTGTTAACTGTTAAGCTTTAAGTTCTGTTCAGGGAAAAACCGTATAGGACTTAAATGAAGTGTCAGAACTGTATTTGGTAGTCAAAGTTAAATCCAACATTGTCCACTTTATTTATTTTAATTTTATTGGTAGGCTATCTGTCTTGAGAAGCCAGAAGTGATAGATAGATAGGCCTATAGATGGATAGATGGATAGATGGATCGATCAATCAATTGCCTTTCCTAATGACTAACATAAAAAAAAAAAAACAGGAGCGGGATGGGAGCGGGAGTAATTTCGAGTGGGAGCGGGATGGGATCAGGAGTCATTCTACAGGAGTGGGACAGGACAGGATTTTTTTTTAAACTCTGGCCCAGGATTGGGACAGGACAGGATTTTTTCTGTGGGAGTGGGACAGGACAGGAGTGAAAATCCACTCCCGTGTCAGTCTCTATGTAAAGCTATGTGCTAAAGTCCAATATATATTTTGTACATGCATGTGAGACACATTAATTGTGTCTCCGAACATATGTTTTATTCATATTAATTAATTCCTGCCATTAAAAAATATATGTTATCTAACATGATTTCATTTAATTGCGCTAAATACATTACAACTTCATTATGTAGGCAGTAATTTATTGGACTGCTGTTTCTGTTAACGTCCGTATTGTGAGCAGAGCTTGTAGATTTTATCATCATTTCAGCAGCAGCGTTTTGACTGTTTTTTTGTAGTCAGTTGATTCTTCATATCCAATTGAGTGAAACGGCCGGGATGATTTGTTTATTTTTCATACAGTTCTTTATGAGGCGATCTGAAAAAACCCTATGGGGATTACAATGCAAATAAAAAGTACATGAACCCGCGGACCTATAGCGCCCTCTACCGATATTGACGTCAGAGTCGGTGCTCCCCATACAGGGAGTATTGTCCGAATTAATCACTATTTGAGTCCACTGAGTCTGGGTCCCCGTATGGGGAGTAGGGAGTAGGGAACAACCCTAGCAATTCGAACGCAGCCTTGGACATGTAGACACTAGACAGGAGGAGCCGGGATTCGAACCGCTGACCCACGGATCATTGGACGACCTGCTCTACCTCCTAAGCCACAGACGCCCCCAAATTACTAGCTAACTCATACTTCCTTGACTGGAGTCCCCCACGGCTCTATATAGGTCCGCTTCTTTTTCCCTCAATAAATGCAAACGAAGAAGGATAATTTGAGCATTCTAACAAAGCCGCGTGTCATAACAGTTATTATCGCCAGCACAAGATTCACACATTTGCAACACATTTGTGTCCCAACACAACGTGGTTTGAACACATGCGCCAGTGCAGTGTTCCAGTGCTGGCATGCAGGTCGGCGTGGCAGCGTGGCACAGGTGCTCAGTGGACTGTTTAGTTGGCATGAGTAGGAGGAGTACCCCATGACTCCTGTTGCCGTAATGAGGGCCGGGCTCTCTGACTTCCCCCCCTCCCCCTCATTGTGCCTCGGCTGCCGCTAATTGCCTTAATTGAGAGAGTGACCTACATCTGAATGAGCACTCCGCAGCTCCGCAGAACAGCTGGCGGATAGTGTTGCCATGTGCACATATTATAAGCGACTTTGGGCTTGTTTTTCTGTAAACTTGTAAACTTGCAGGTTTTTTGGGGCATGTTTCTAAAATGTATACAGTTGCTTATTTGGGGCTGGCTTCCTAATATAATGTTGTTCCAGTAGTTCTCAAATATTTTCATGTCAAGGACCCTCGCATTTCTATGTAGGCCTACTGTAATTGTCCGTGTATATACCCATCTGAGAACAGACCACACAGTTCCACACTTTTGTGTTTTTGAAATATTTTTCACATTTTCACCTTTTCACTTTTCACTTTTTAGATCTGCCGTTTGCAAATAGCCGATGTGTATATATAGATTGAAAGTGCTCATGTGTTAGTGGCTTCTTTTGGGCTTGCATGATTGCTTGTTTCTCTTGCAAAACATTGCTGGCGGACTTGGTCGGTGGACTTAGGGCGGAAAGAGGAGGGGATGAAATAAGAAAAACAGACAAGAGGTTGAGGGGCGGGATGGGGAGATGAGAGGAGGGGAGAGAGGGCCATAGCCTGTATCTAACTGAGGATTTCTTTGTTGAAATAAGCCGTTTTAGGAGCTTCAGAGCCACGACTCAAGCACACTCACACTGTTTAAACAGTTTCTTCAACAGAAGACAAACAAAGTCGCTGCCGCAGACACTGCTTTGCTGGGCAAGAACAAATACCATGTTTTATTATTGGTGTGTGCGTGTGTGTGTGTGTGTGTGCGTGTGTGTGTGTTAGAGAGAGATGGAGAGAAAGAGAGGTGGAATGGAAGAAGAGTTCAGCGGAGGAGTACAGGGTAGGCTGGTGGTGGTGACATCATCATGCTTTCAGAGCCCAGGCTGGGCCAGCCCGTGGGCCGGTACTGAACACACTCTAAACACTGCTGTGTATACTCCCTTTGACTGAATAATTCAACACACTCCTGATGGAGAGACTGTGTGTGTGTGTGTGTGTGTGTGTGTGTGTGTGTGTGTGTGTGCGTGTGCGTGTGCGTGTGTGTGTGTGTGTGCGTGTGTGCGTGCGCATGCGTGCGTCTCCAACTCTGGTCTATCTTCCTCACTCTCTCTTCCCCCAACTCTCCCAACTGCCAGGTATTCATTAATTTATTCCTCCGCCACTGCCAGTGTTTTTCAGTGAAGACCCTTATTTTGAAGGCCCACGGGTCCCATCGTCTTTTCTTTCACCCAGAAAATGTATTTTGTAACCGTGATCATCGTTATATAAAGCTTGTTTTGACCAAAAACGCAATCTGGGAAAACTATCGGAGATAAATGCATTTCTGTAAATCTATATACATTGACGCGGATGGAGACAGAGTTTTCACTTCCCGTTCATTTACGGTTGTATCGGCGATCTATCGTAAACCACTGAAAAGACCATAGGACGTCTATAGACGTCTTTGGCAATGAAGCGTTAGATTTGATAGGACGCCAAGACGTTCTTGGCAGTCAATGTGTTTTAAGCAGTAGCTTACTTGTGTATAAAGTACAGTAAAGTGAGACTAAGTACACTGTAGTTCCCTGATCTACGTATTATACGCTTGTAGATCAGCTACTTCATTTACTTTGGTTTTTACCCTTCTTTCTCCCCAATTTAGTCATTATGCCAATTGATTGCTCCCCACACACATTTCTGTGTTTTCACTACAGTGCTGCACTGCTGTTGTACCCCACTGGCTCACCTACCAGTGAGGAGCCCCCACCGGGAGGACGTAGAACCTTCGTCCTACTCCTCCTGCCCAACTAAACACTCCCTGCTGACAGCTAGGACTGTCCCGTAGGACTGAACACTCCCTGCTGACAGCTAGGACTGTCCCATAGGACTAAATACTCCCTGCTGACAGACTGTCCCGTAGGACTGAACACTCCCTGCTGACAGACTGTCCCGTAGGACTGAACACTCCCTGCTGACAGACTGTCCCGTAGGACTGAACACTCCCTGCTGACAGACTGTCCCGTAGGACTGAACACTCCCTGCTGACAGACTGTCCCGTAGGACTGAACACTCCCTGCTGACAGACTGTCCCGTAGGACTGAACACTCCCTGCTGACAGACTGTCCCGTAGGACTGAACACTCCCTGCTGACAGACTGTCCCGTAGGACTGAACACTCCCTGCTGACAGCTAGGACTGTCCTGTAGGACTGAACACTCCCTGCTGATAGACTGTCCCATAGGACTGAACACTCCCTGCTGACAGACTGTCCCGTAGGACTGAACACTCCCTGCTGACAGACTGTCCCGTAGGACTAAACACTCCCTGCTGACAGCTAGGACTGTCCCGTAGGACTGAACACTCCCTGCTGACAGACTGTCCCATAGGACTGAACACTCCCTGCTGACAGACTGTCCCGTAGGACTGAACACTCCCTGCTGACAGACTGTCCCGTAGGACTGAACACTCCCTGCTGACAGACTGTCCCATAGGACTGAACACTCCCTGCTGACAGACTGTCCCGTAGGACTAAACACTCCCTGCTGACAGCTAGGACTGTCCCATAGGACTGAACACTCCCTGCTGACAGACTGTCCCGTAGGACTGAACACGGACCAATTGTGTCCGTCTAGACGCTTGACAAAGCCGGAAGCACCGCGGGGGATTTGAACCCATGACCAATGCGGTGGTGGGCAGGCACTTTATACCACTGAGCCACCCGAGTGAGATCTGCTATACCTTTGATACATTTGTGTGCTGTAGTATGATCAACTAGGTCATTCATTTAGAGAATAAATGAATAAATAAATAAACACATGGCATATAAAGGGTTTGACTCTCCAAAAATATTGTTATTCAAGTAATCAACACATTCAAGATAAACACCCCCATCTGTAAGCTCTGTAGTCAATTAAGTTATTTACTTTTCCAATGATCAAGCACAAGAATTAGCTATTGTTTATTTTTTCAAATTATTCATGGCATGGTTGTCCTTCCGTACAGACTATAATCTATCTGGTTTAGCACCTAATGCGTATAATTGTTTTCCTGCTATTCCCCTGAGTGACTGCGCACACAGCAGATCAACACACTGTTTAAAGAAGAATAGGCCTGGCTCTACCATGCAATTCAGAGAGGCTCTCTACATCTGAAGGCTCTTCTTAAATAGGTTTTAGTTTCAAAGTCAATCTCTGTTTCTAGCTGTGTTAGGGCCGATTCATACTCCTATTTTAGAGCCGAATAAAAGTCGGTTCGGCTCTGTAGAGCCTACAATGTGACGTCATTTGAGGTTCGGGGGGGGGGGGGGCGGGTACCGTCCTAAAGTCGGCTCTTCGGTACCGTGCTATTGAAAATTTCTGACGAGCCGAAATAATTTCAGCACTACAGCGCCGAAACAGCAGTAAAATAGTATGTAGGAGTATGAATCGGCCCTTAGTATCAAAATAATACATTGATCACATTGTACAACGATCTTGTTCCCAGTTCCCAGACACTACTTAACAGTTTTACTGCGGGATAAAAAACATCGCAATCCTGATTTGATTGCCTAGTTTTTCACTAACCTTTGAAGAACCAACCTGGCCGCCATCGTCGTTCGGTTTCATGAAAATCCGCCTTAAAATCGTGTGATCGTTTTTTGTAGTGTTGAAAAATAATCCAAACTGCCGATCAACAACAAAGAGCGAAGATGAACGCTCACGTAGCGCGCCACCATTGCAATAGGAATGCGTTGGGCCTCAATTTCCCAGAAGCCCTAGCAAGCCAGTGTGTTTTCCGGTTACGTCATCCGAACACGTCACCTATCCCACTCTGTCCGAGGAAAACCCTGTAAGTCTTAAAACGTATTAAAAACAAATTAAACAATGTCCAATATTTGTGTTATTAAAAACATGCATAAATATTCAAAACATGTCATGATGCCACGCGTTGTGAGCTTGTAGATCAGCTATTTGATATACAAATAGCTGATGTGAAGTGGTCAAACTTCGCTTCTTTTGAGCTTGTGGGCTGAAGGAGAGTGAACATCCAGTCTCTACACAGAGGAACATTCAAAGGGAAAGAAAAACCTCTCCCAGAAAGCAGCAGAAAAGGGCAATGATGCGTAGCCTGCCATGGCCAGACTAATATATCACTGCGTAGATATTAGTCTGGAACTTCGGT
>NC_136809.1:38547580-38580080 GCF_951216825.1 Electrona antarctica
TAACAATAGCATGGCATGACAAAGAGCAAAGCCAAACAACTTGCCAAATATTGCTCTGTATATCGGCTGTTATAGGCAGTTTGCCAGTGTGGAGAAGGTGCCATGTGTATCCTTAGGTGCCCAACTGCCCATGAACTGTCAATTCAAATACATGAATAAATGATTCAAATAAAGAATTAAAAAGTGTGCACGTGTGTGCGTGCGTGCGTGTGCGTGTGTGTGTGTGTGTGTGCGCGTGCATGCGTGTCCACTGGGGTAGAGCTGAAGAGGCTATGTGGCAGATGCTAGCTGCAGCCAGTGGCTATTAGACAGCCAAGCAGAGTTAATAAGACCAGGCTGCCATTACCTACTTCACCCTATTAGCTAGCCTGGTGTGCGTCTGTGTTCGTGTGCGCGCCTGGCATGCAGTATGCTCCCCCTCCATTGGGAGCTCTGTCTGTCTTTAATTAGCAGAGGAAATAGATTTACTTATGTGATCATTGACACATCACCCACACACACACACACACACACACACACACACACACACACACACACACACACACACACACACACACACACACACACACACACACACACACACACACACACACACACACACATGCATGCACATATAGCACCAGGACACGTCCATTACTGGTGTGATGGAATGGCGGTGAGGTATCATACACTGTGTGTGTGTGTGTGTGTGTGTGTGTGTGTGTGTGTGTGTGTGTGTGTGTGTGTGTCAGGGGGCGTGGGCTGGGGGCTGGACAGAAATTAATGTGCTCCCATCTGTGGACTGACCATTGATTCGCCATGGTAACAGTGGATGGTGACTGTCGTGTGGACAAAAGAGATGAGAAACGGCTGGTTGGAGACGGAGGAGGAGGAGGAGGAGGTGTGGGAGAGGGGTGGAGGGAAGGGGGTGAATGGGGCAGAGCAGCCGTGTTGATTTTGACAGCAAATTTTGATTTAGTTTTAGTCATAGTCTTTTGAATAGATTTCCATTTGGTTTTATTCATATTTTAGTCATCTGAAATGTTTAACTTTTAGTCCAGTTTTAGTCGACTAAATATCATAAGATTTAGTGTTGTGCAGTTTTACGGTTTTGACGGTTCTACGGTTTCATGAAATCTTGACGGTCTCATCGGCTAAACCGGCCAAACTGTGTCACGTGACATGTGCGTTGGGTGCCCGTGATTATTGTTTACGGAAGCAGTAGAGAGAATGGCATCTCAAATAACGATAATTTAGCTTTAGTTATCCGTCCGTCTGTGTCTGTCACACTCACAATTAGCCGGCTGTGTGTGTGTGTGTGTGTGTGTGTGTGTGTGTGTGTGTGTGTGTGTGTGTGTGTGTGTGTGTGTGTGTGTGTGTGTGTGTGTGTGTGTGTGTGTGTGTGTGTGTGTGTGTGTGTGTGTGTGTGTGTGTGTGTGTGTGTGTGTGTGTGTGTGTGTGTGTGACACAGAGAAGGAGAGGGGTAAGAGTGAGAGGAGGAGGAGGTAGAGGAGTATATGGGCAGAGAGAAGGAGGAGGAGGGAGAGAAGGAGGAGGAGGAGGAGGGTGTGTGTGTGTGTGTGTGTGTGTGTGTGTGTGTGTGTGTGTGTGTGTGTGTGTGTGTGTGTGTGTGTGTGTGTGTGTGTGTGTGTGTGTGTGTGTGTGTGTGTGTGTGTGTGTGTGTGTGTGTGTGTCACTTTATGCCAAGTCGTGTAAACACTTGTTGCTGCGGATTACAATAAACGTTGCAAAAAGGCACAGAGACGTCTGATAGCAGTAGCAGTCTGATTACAAAATGTTTAATTCATTTCGACCAATGATGCGACCACAATGCCTCGTTAAAATGAATAGACGGGGGATAGTAAACAGGGGTTTAAAAAATGTCAAGGTTTTACCAGACCAAATCTATAGTTGATTTTGTCGACATATATTGTGAAATTGTAGATCTGGTATTTTCAGAGCGCAACCAAACATAAAATGTATTTTAGTTCTACTGGATTTTTTCTCCAGTCCCTCGACTCCCTCCCTAACATTTTAGTCAAATTTTTAATTCTTGACGAAATTGTCAATATATTTAGTCTCAGTTTTAATCATCATAGTTTTCAAGTCAACGGAATCAACACTGCAGAGCGGGGTAGTATGGGGCGGCCAGACTGGATGGATGGGGGTAGTATGGGACGGCCAGACTGGATGGATGGGGGTAGTATGGGGCGGCCAGACTGGATGGATGGGGGTAGTATGGGGCGGCCAGACTGGATGGATGGGGGTAGTATGGGACGGCCAGACTGTTTCCCCCCACATTTTGCAAATGCTTTCAAATGTATCTTACTGCCACGTAGTCTTTCATTATTTTTTCCGCCAGCGGTCTTTTCAGTGCATACCCTTATTTTGAAGGCAAAAAATTCCTGGGCCGTGAAGTGGAAGTGAACAATGGCTGTGTAAAGTGTCTCGTGATTGTTATTAAATTCACCCGAAACATACATTTCATTGATTGATCATCAACAATTTTGTTATGGGTCATGAAGCCTGTTTTGTAAAATCGCAATCTGGGAAAAAATGCATTTAAAAAAAATCAGTTTGCATTGATGTGGATGGAGGCAGACTTTTCACTTGCGGTTCATTTCCGGCTTTATCGATGGCCTAGCATTCATACATAATCATAACTTAATCAATAAAAACCCTTCAGATGAAAATGTATTTTCCTGAATGTAAATGACTAACATGACAGCTTCTGTGTTCGGATTGAGGTGTAGTTCCAGACTCTATAGCATTCAGAGAGGATTGAGGTGTAGTTCCAGACTCTATATCATTCAGAGAGGCTTGAGGTGTAGTTCCAGACTCTATAGCATTCAGAGAGGGTTGAGGTGTAGTTCCAGACTCTATAGCATTCAGAGAGGATTGAAGTGTAGTTCCAGACTCTATAGCATTCAGAGAGGATTGAGGTGTAGTTCCAGACTCTATAGCATTCAGAGAGGCTTGAGGTGTAGTTCCAGACTCTATAGCATTCAGAGAGGTTTGAGGTGTAGTTCCAGACTCTATAGCATTCAGAGAGGGTTGAGGTGTAGTTCCAGACTCTATAGCATTCAGAGAGGGTTGAGGTGTAGTTCCAGACTCTATAGCATTCAGAGAGGTTGAGGTGTAGTTCCAGACTCTATAGCATTCAGAGAGGATTGACGTGTAGTTCCAGACTCTATAGCATTCAGAGAGGATTGAGGTGTAGTTCCAGACTCTATAGCATTCAGAGAGGTTGAGGTGTAGTTCCAGACTCTATAGCATTCAGAGAGGATTGAGGTGTAGTTCCAGACTCTATAGCATTCAGAGAGGTTGAGGTGTAGTTCCAGACTCTATAGCATTCAGAGAGGATTGAGGTGTAGTTCCAGACTCTATAGCATTCAGAGAGGATGGAGGTGTAGTTCCAGACTCTATATCATTCAGAGAGGATTGAGGTGTAGTTCCAGACTCTATAGCATTCAGAGAGGATTGAGGTGTAGTTCCAGACTCTATAGCATTCAGAGAGGGTTGAGGTGTAGTTCCAGACTCTATAGCATTCAGAGAGGATTGAGGTGTAGTTCCAGACTCTATAGCATTCAGAGAGGTTGAGGTGTAGTTCCAGACTCTATAGCATTCAGAGAGGGTTGAGGTGTAGTTCCAGACTCTATAGCATTCAGAGAGGATTGAGGTGTAGTTCCAGACTCTATAGCATTCAGAGAGGTTGAGGTGTAGTTCCAGACTCTATAGCATTCAGAGAGAGGATTGAGGTGTAGTTCCAGACTCTATAGCATTCAGAGAGGATTGAGGTGTAGTTCCAGACTCTATAGCATTCAGAGAGGTTGAGGTGTAGTTCCAGACTCTATAGCATTCAGAGAGGTTGAGGTGTAGTTCCAGACTCTATAGCATTCAGAGAGGATTGAGGTGTAGTTCCAGACTCTATAGCATTCAGAGAGGATTGAGGTGTAGTTCCAGACTCTATAGCATTCAGAGAGGATGGAGGTGTAGTTCCAGACTCTATATCATTCAAAGAGGATTGAGGTGTAGTTCCAGACTCTATAGCATTCAGAGAGGATTGAGGTGTAGTTCCAGACTCTATAGCATTCAGAGAGGATTGAGGTGTAGTTCCAGACTCTATAGCATTCAGAGAGGATTGAGGTGTAGTTCCAGACTCTATAGCATTCAGAGAGGTTGAGGTGTAGTTCCAGACTCTATAGCATTCAGAGAGGATTGAGGTGTAGTTCCAGACTCTATAGCATTCAGAGAGGATTGAGGTGTAGTTCCAGACTCTATAGCATTCAGAGAGGTTGAGGTGTAGTTCCAGACTCTATAGCATTCAGAGAGGTTGAGGTGTAGTTCCAGACTCTATAGCATTCAGAGAGGTTGAGGTGTAGTTCCAGACTCTATAGCATTCAGAGAGGTTGAGGTGTAGTTCCAGACTCTATAGCATTCAGAGAGGTTGAGGTGTAGTTCCAGACTCTATAGCATTCAGAGAGGTTGAGGTGTAGTTCCAGACTCTATAGCATTCAGAGAGGTTGAGGTGTAGTTCCAGACTCTATAGCATTCAGAGAGGATTGAGGTGTAGTTCCAGACTCTATAGCATTCAGAGAGGATTAGGTGTAGTTCCAGACTCTATAGCATTCAGAGAGGTTGAGGTGTAGTTCCAGACTCTATAGCATTCAGAGAGGTTGAGGTGTAGTTCCAGACTCTATAGCATTCAGAGAGGTTGAGGTGTAGTTCCAGACTCTATAGCATTCAGAGAGGTTGAGGTGTAGTTCCAGACTATAGCATTCAGAGACATGCAATAGTTGTTTGGCTACGTGAGACTATAGTGGTGGCCATGATCGTACTAACTTGCAGTAAAACGGACGCACACAGGAACAAAGTCAGGAATGGAGGGGGGGGGGGGGGGGGGGGGGGTGTTCAAAGCAGAATTTCTGCTCTGCATTACTATTGTATTGGTTGCAGACTCCAGCTGAGATCAGTTGTTATCCGCAAGCAACAGCGTCCTATTATGAAGGTTAATGTAGGCTTACGATACGTTCGCTTGTTGCTAGTTTGGGTGTGTGTGTGTGTGTGTGTGTGTGTGTGTGTGTGTGTGTGTGTGTGTGTGTGTGTGTGTGTGTGTGTGTGTGTGTGTGTGTGTGTGTGTGTGTGTGTGTGTGTGTGTGTGTGTGCACGTGCGCACGTGCGTGCGAGTGCGTGCGTGCGTGGTTGTGGTATAAATAGCCCTCCACAGGCTTATATATAATGAATGAAGCCCCCTCAGCCAGCCAGTGTTCTCTGCTACCTCCTCTGCCTGCGATCCCAACACCTCCCCTAAACACCTCCTTCTGCCTCCTCTAGCAGCACAGTCAAACTCCCAACTGTCAAACTCAACTGTCAAACTCAACTGTCAAACTCCCAACTGTCAAACTCAACTGTCAAACTTAACTGTCAAACTCAACTGTCAAACTCCCAACTGTCAAACTCCCAACTGTCAAACTCCCAACTGTCAAACTCCCAACTGTATAACCATTCCTGCGTTTATCTTGTTGTGGTGTTACTGAGTCAAATGTATTCACATGAGTCTAAATAGCAGCACTCCAAAAAAGAAATCACATTTCACAAGTGGTAGTCATTGTCTTATCTTGTGTACAGGTAATCAAGATGAAAGGAATTCAGTACCATTAGTAGCGTTTTATAGTAGCTTTGCTTTGGCTTTGGCTACCATTGTTTTGGCTTTTACTATACCCTTTCATTGGCTTTGGCTATAGCTTTGCTTTAGTTTCATGTGTTTAAATACTGTATGTGGGATTTGTCACACCATCAGAAGGTTCATCTTGAACCAGCCATTCAGTAGGCGTTTCTGCATAACTTCCGGGTATGGTGATGATGTCACGCGCATCCTCTATTAGTGAGCAATATTGTTCCACGGCCCACAGGTGCATATCTGCTGTAGATATACTGTCCTGACTTGCAATCAAAATAATAACTACAAAGAATCCTCGACTAGTTCGACTATACTGCCACAGTGTCGACTAGTGGTTATAGCAGTTGAAGAGTTTGGTGTAAAATCCCTACCATCTTTACACCTGGCTTAAGGTTCCCACTGTCCACCATAGTCACCGGCGGTGGGTTGCAAGGTTATAACGATAGATAAGGGGAAGAGAGTGTGGTAGACACAGAGAGAGAGATTGATTGATTGATTGATTGATTGATTGATTGATTGAATACTTTATCAACAGGTTTGTTAACATTACAGTCAGAGAGAAGGTAGAGAGAGGCGGAGGGAGATACAGCACAGAGAGAGAGAGAGAGAGAGAGAGAGAGAGAGAGAGAGAGAGAGAGGGAGGGAGATACAGCACAGAGAGAGAGAGAGAGAGAGAGAGAGAGAGAGGGAGGGAGATACAGCACAGAGAGAGAGAGAGAGAGAGAGAGAGAGAGAGAGAGAGAGAGAGAGGGAGGGAGATACAGCACAGAGAGAGAGAGAGAGAGAGAGAGAGAGAGAGAGAGAGAGAGAGAGGGAGGGAGATACAGCACAGAGAGAGAGAGAGAGAGAGAGAGAGAGAGAGAGAGAGAGAGAGGGAGGGAGATAGAGTGGGATTTTTCTTTTCTTACCCAAAGGCGCTTCAGCTATAAATATCAAACTGGAAATTCTTTGATTTGCAGATGAAGACGAAGGCCGCCAGAGGAGGTAGAGGAGTGGAGGAACAGGCAGCCACGTTTTGTGCTCAAATTGTTGCTGTTCTGAATTCACTCACGGATGATGAGGGAGGGAAAGACATTACTCTGTTTTTACACGTGCGCTTGCGTGTGTGAGTGCGTGCGTGTGGTCGCGCATGTGTGTGTGCGTGCGTGCGTGCGTGCGTGTGAGATACTGTAGGTAGGAAGGTGTCACCTGGTTTGAATACAGAAGGGATGAAGTCAAATTAATGTCTCTTTCTCTTTGAAGTTATCTACACATCACTCATACACATGCACACATGCGCACACACATGCGCACAAAACTGGATATTCATGTGTGTGTGTGTGTGTGTGTGTGTGTGTGTGTGTCTGTGTGTGTGTGTGTGTGTGTGTGTGTGTGTGTGTGTGTGTGTGTGTGTGTGTGTGTGTGTGTGTGTGTGCGTGTGTGCATGTGTGCGTGCGTGCGTGCCTGCGGGCGGGCGGTTGGGTGCATGTGTCAAAATCTGGACAGGCACTTCAATTTTAATAAAGTGAGGGCCTTTCAAACATTCCGGTGCGCATACGGCTGTAATCTCCTCTAAACAGGTGTTTGTGATTAGCCCTGCACCGTGCTCTGCATACTGACACTTGAATAGGACCAGGCTATATAGGCTATATACCAGGCTATATACCACCAATGGCTTCCATTCAGTCCGCGCCATTTAACTGCCCGTCCTCGCAGTGCGAAGCTAGTACAGTGAACACACCCTGGCCGGCGCTTTGCATTTTGTTTGCGTTCTTTTAGCGGAAATTAATTTATTTTCCTCCAGCCCAGTACTGTAATCAGCTACACATTGCATTTCTTACGGCGCTTATACGCTCCCTGCATGCTAATGTCAAACGTGTGCAAAAGTGTACTGCAGTGTATGCAGTGTTTGATCTGAGGACAGATGGTAAATCCTTTGTGGAAATGGGGAGACTGTCGAATATGCCTTTTGGGGTTCCATCAGGATTTATTCTTTTGGGCCTCATTTGATCAAAACAGTTTATGAATAAATATACAAAACTAAATGAACGCAATTATTTGCACATTAATAATGAACCACGCCAAAGGTTATACATTGACTACGTTGACTCATTCCTAATGCTCGGTTCTATTCAGTTTGCAATCGGCGTCTGGAAATGGAATCAACTGTTGATTTCTGTCTAAAAGACATAACAAGATTATTAATTCAGGCTCTTGTAAATCCAAAGTGTGGCATAAGAGTCTACGGTATTCGTGTTTTCATGTACTTGAAAAGTGAACCAGTTCCCAGTACAACATGATTACTGTCATGTATTGTACAATTTTGAGGTATTCTTTACTTTACTGTGTAGATTATTATTACAAAGCATACATTAGCCACTTCAGCCCTATATACATTTCGGCCATTTGAAAATAGCCGATCTAGAAGCTCACACATACTGAGCTTGTAGATCTATTAATTTCCAAATATTTTGTATATATTTTATACATTTGAAAACTTGAAATCGGACATTCTATGAGTACTTTCTACTTTTGGAAGTACTTTCTACTTTTTTATTGTATATTTTGGTGACAATACTTTTATACTTTTCCTCAATTAAAAATTGTATTCTATTTTTTCCACCACTGGATGTGAAATATAATGTGACTACAACTGGATGTTTTCACACTACATGTTTGATGAATTGAATACTTTTTTTTTTTTTTTTTTTAAGATATTTTTTTTGCGGCTTATGCCTTTTATTGGTTTTTGAAGGGACAGACAATAGGCTGACAGGAAACGGGAGAGAGATGGGGGAAGACATGCAGTAAAGGCCGTGTCGGGCTCGGGAGTCGAACCCGCGGCACACTGCGACTGGATTACCAGTCAGGTGCCCAGACGGTTACGCCACCGCCTGGGCCAATTGAATACTTTATTAACAGTTCACATAAATAAGCAACACAATACAATACAGTTCAGTAATCAGTACAAAGTCTGCTAAGAGGATTTTAATCCAATAACTCTATGGCTTGTTTCCATTGGGATCCTTCATACATTATTCAATTCATCAGAACATCACGACATATACAAATATACACTATATGCAAAAACATCAAAAAAAATAGGTAGAAATCAAAAATAAATATTATGTACAGTAAAGGGGGGGGGGGGGGGGGGTGTCTTTGACTTTGAGTCTCGACTTTGAGTTTCGAATTGCAGCCACTCGTAAGTGCTCTTTGAGAGACTATTGGTAGGGTATTCCACATTTGTGTGGCATAGGAGGAGAACAAATGTAACCACTTGTTTGAGACAAATCTGGGTTGAACATGATTAGTGGAGCTCCCTCTGGTGTTGTGATTGTGGACGGGGTTGACGTTTAGGAAGTAGTTTGACGAGTACATGGGTGTCTTTGTGATGTAGCATACCTTGTAGGCGGGAGCTAACTATCTCCGTAGACAACGCCCTGGTAAAGTCTGTCCCGACAGCCAGAAACCTTGGTGTTGTCCTGGACAGTCAGCTCTCGTTCAAAACACACATCACAGCTGTCACTCGATCGAAAACCCACCTCTTCAGACTCCATGACCCGTAGCACTAGCCCCTTAGATAGCACTTTATGTAGACTTAGATAGTATTTTAAATATAGCACTTTATGTAGACTTGGATAGTATTTTAAACAGACTTATAGCATGTTACGTAGACAGCACTAGAATAGCACTTTATAGTACACATGTATAATATATAATATAGTAAAGTATGTATACAGTAGTTTACATAGATACTCCACTGTTACGTTCTTAGCTTACGCATGTTTCACGATAACTACTTTTTATATACAGTATGTGATGTATGCCATGCTTTTTGTTATTGCTTAATGTAAGTCGCTCTGGATTAAGAGCGTCTGCTAAATGCCTAAATTGTAAATTGTAGGCCAGGCCCATTGCATACAGTATGTGTCCATGTGACTTCAATGGAATGAAATTCACTGCCTTGTTTCTACTCAGCATTTTAAATATGCATTCACACGCATTCAGAAAGTATACGCCAAAGTTAATTGCTACATACTAACTTTTTGCATCATTAAAATTGTGGAAATGTTTTTCTTTCCCCTTCACATCATCACCTCATTATGCAGATTCAATACAACAATGTTTAGATACCGGTAACTGTAATGTTTGGATACATGAGTTTTAGCTGCATACATTATTTGTGTTTTCACAGTAATGTATGTTTTTACATAAGTAAGTACTGTAGCGTTTAGTATACAGTAACCAACCAGCTCTGTGTCAGAGATATTATCTTTCTGCTGTTGGACAGAAACCACCACACTCTAAAATGTACATTTTTCACGAAATGAAAAAACATCCAGCTCAAGTGGAGTTAGGAGGTCTAGGCCAAAGCACTTTTTAATACTTTTCACACAGACGTGTGCCACATGGACTTATCATAAATCCCCCCCACCACCATAAATCTGTGGTGGGGGAAAAAATCATTGGAAATCTGCATGATCAACCTACAAATTAACTCGATCCACTAGCCGCAATTTTTTCCATGTCTGTGTACCCAAGTTCATTAATGAAACATGACGTCCTCAATAGCGAAGAGGTCAACCTCGCCCCTTTTCTTAGCTTAGGAGTTATCTTGGTTCTTTGCTTAAAAAGTGTCTCTGAGCAGCTTTGTGACAAGGTCTCGAGAGGGAAGACATTTTGGAGGACTGCTACTGGTGAGATAAGAGACTCTGTGGAGACGGCCCCAGGAGTCTGTCCCCAAGAACTCAATTTTCTGAATTTTATGGTCTGCACAACAGCTGATTTGTAGTTGGTGGATGAGGATATACGCGGCGCCCCAAACCTTCGAATCTGCTACGGAAACTCCAATTGATTCATATTTCACACCCGTTGAACAGGAAACGATAATAAACACATGCAATCACTCATCCCTCGTATTCAATTAAAAAAGCAATACCTCAGTTGCAGCAAAGAAAAGGGAAATCACATGGACAAAGTTGCGGCTAGTTAATCGAGTTAATTTGTAGGTTCATCTGGGGGCTTTCCATATATTTTTTTTCCCCCACAGATTCAGAGTAATGAAGCTGAGCTTTTCAAACGCTGTCTTGATATTCATGCACATTTACACTGTGGAATTATTTTCTATTTGCACAGGCTTCCTTATCTACTGTATATGTACGGACAGTACGGTACATGCACTGTATTATGATCAGGAGTCCATGTGACATGACGCATGTTGTAAAAACATCAAGCTGCAATTTAAGTTAGAGTATGTTAATACAATAGTACAACTGCAGTGGTTGGAGCCAGGTGTCCTTACCTGACCCTGGTGTCGGGTAGGACACCTACTACATGACAAGTAGTACTCCCTACAGCTCATACAGTAAGTCTAACATCTCACTCCCATGGCCAAGTGTGGGATTTCCTCTTGCGTGAGCGGTAGATACAGTTGGAGGCCATCGATATTGTCCTTTTCTTTTTGCTGAGGTTTGCGTGATCTGCGCAAAAGGACAGTTAACCCATTTTGGGCGGGAACCCCTTTTGGTGTTTTAAACATTATGTTATAATTTAGCTATTGAAAAATAGCAGATCTACAAGCTCATAGCGCGCCACCGAGTGGCGCGCTACGAGCTTGTAGGTCTGCTATTTTTGAAAAAACGTGAAAATATTTATTTCAGAAAACTGGAGGATTTAGAAGGATTTTTTAAAAATTTGAGGTCAGGCCTAAATGGATCAAATGATAAGGGACAATATCGGTGGCACCCAACTGTATTTGTTCTCCCCATGTAGGAGTTCCAGGTTTGAAACCCTGGCTGTTACATTTGCAATTGTTTCTTTCTGTCTCTTGAGCAGTGCTTCTCAAAGTGGGGTATGGGCAGTGCTTAATTTGTAAAGTATTAGGTGCCAGACCTCGTGAATCCGACTGCATTTGAGGTGACGGAGCACATTCTAGATTTCCCGGTGCGCAGCTGGCAGGTAACGGAGCCGAGGGTACAGGAATCCTCACAGACACGCCAGGAGGTTCCAGGGCATCCCCATTCCCCAGCCAATTAAACCAGGAGCTACTGTATTTAAACATAAACCTGTTTTATTCTTTGGCTATTATAAAACTAATTGGGCTTGAGTTGAGTGTCCCCTGAGTGAGCAGTGCCTTTCTTCCTTCACACTACTGGGAGGAAAGCTGCAGTTGAAAGTTTGATGGAATGCATTCATTTGCATGTGAGTGCTGTGAAGACTTTTCCACTGCCTCTTGTCAGCGGCCGCGTTCTTCTGGAGCCGACCTGCCCTGTCTCACTAGGGTGCGTCTCTGCGTTTCACCAGCCAACACACAAGAGGAGGTTGAATGAACTGAAACCAGCGCTTCCCAAAACAACAGGTTAGGGGATCTGTTGGATGTTTGTAACGAAGAAACCCATCTATAGCACCTCCAAAAGTGCTTTCACTTCTGCCCATAGGGGGCACCACAATCACGTCTGTCGTACATCCTGACAGCCACACGCCTTGACTGACACAGCCCTGGGTATATGGGTATAATAGGCATCCCAGCTTGGTAGAGATCTGAGCTCTTGAGGATCACACTTTTCCACTTCATAACATGTCCAAAACACCACTGACTGCAAGGTCAGCGTTAGATCAAGTTAACCTGTCTGCTGGTAGCAGCGATCAGAGGAAGTTGCCATAGTAACAGACACAGACCTTCTTCTGCAGTTCCCTAGTCTTGGAAGAGAAAATCCCACCATTTCCCTAAATTTTGTTCAGCTAAATCCAGTTATCTCGCTAATCCTGCTGTCTGGAATACAGCCCAGAAAGTAGTGACAGTGTCACAATAATACCAGAACATGTGCAGTGCACATAGGAGGCTGTTGCTGAGGAACAATTATTGCGTGTGTCTGTATATCTGCAAGGCTCGTCTTGAGTCTGCAAGCAGATGTCAGGTATCTGTAATACTGTACAGTAACAATATGGGTGACCAGATGTCCCGAATCCCGACAAATATCTCTAAAACATGTCCCGGTTTTCAAAATTCACTACAAAATTGTCCCGTTTTTTCACCAGAATTTAAATAATACTTGTTTTCAGTGGTCGCATGGGCATTTATCATGATCTTTTCATCTACACATGCTCACCAAACCCAATCAGAAAACACAAACAAATGCATTTCGTGTCTTAATTCAACACTGAGGCTGATGTTTGTCAATCAGTCATTAACACCTACTGCAGGGATGTCAAACTCAAACACACAGTGGGCCTAACACCTACTGCAGGGATGTCAAACTCAAACACACAGTGGGCCAAAATAAAACAAGTCGAGGGCCAGACTGTGTTTCAACACACGGGCACCGGTCATGAGGACGTCCCAGGCAAACAGCAAAAAAGTAAATGCATTAAAAACTGAAAATGCATTATTATTAAGCTCAGTTTCCTGTTCTATGATCCTCATAAAGCACTGCTTTCATAGTAAAATGAGAAAGTAGATCAAATCAGTTGCATTCATTTCTTATCATAGTCTTATCATAGTCTTCTTAGGTAATATTCTTTCATTACAGCCACACTGTTTGCCCTCTGCCTACCACCTGACTTGAAAACCCCTGTTTGCTTTCGTTTAGCCATTTTTGGGGAGAGGGGTAGCTGAAAGTTGACCACAGGCGATACACTTCCACTGCTGATCAATAGTGAAGAGAAGACACAGGCTTGCGCTCGCAGGCCCTCGATACGCGCCAATGCACTCGCAGTGAATTGTGGGACTTGTAGTATTATGGTGGTCCATGCAGATTTGGCCCCCGGGCCTTGAGTTTGACATATATGACCTACTGTATACGTTGCATACATGTGCACATGCACGAACGTGCCTGAATGGGTGTGCACATGCACAACAAACGTGCACATTTATTTAAGGGTCCCGGTTTGAGCGGCTGAATATAATGGTACTGTAGCTGCTGGGCAAAGTTTTTGGAAGAGATAAAAACACGACTGAAAACAGAGGGTCTGCACCATCGCTAATCAGAAGGTGATTGAGTGGTACTGGTGTTCACTTTTAATGGTGCTGTAAGAGAGAATTTCTGAATAAGGGAGAGGACCAAGTTCACAGGATTTGAATGAAAGTTGAGACTAAAAAGCTGCCGTGGATACTGTAGTTGGCAAAATGTAAATAAATAAATAAAATAAACCCATTGAAACCGGGAAAGCATCTTTGTAATTTTCGATTTTAACCACTTTAACCATTATTCTATACTTTGGCTATTCAAAAATAGCAGATATGCAAGCTCATAGCGCGTTAATTCGTGCCGCGCTGTGAGCTTGTAGATCTATTTTAGAAATATTGTGAAACCATGAGAACCACAGACATAGAGAAGCATATGTTTTTTCAGGAAACTGTTATTTAGAAAGACATTTTTAGAATTGGCCTCATCAAGTCTTAATGGCCTAAGAGCAGTCTGAATTTTAAGATAAAACGGTTCTGTTTCATGTTTCATTTACCTCTGAGGTCACAGGCATAAAGTCCAGACATACAACAGAGACAAACTCTGTTCTGCTCTAGATGGTGTGACCTTTAGTCATGCAGCTTAAAAAGATTTGCATGATGTAATTTGTAGTGAGTCTGTCATTCTTCTACAATTATGGTTCACGGCAATGTGTTAATCAATAAACTACCTTCTTGAACATTGGCCGTCACATTGCCCTTTGCGGTATACAGTATCAGATATTGAGTTAGGGTTCCATTAAATTTCATGGATTTGTGATTAGATTAGATGATGATGGACTCACACAAACGTACACATGCACCCTAACTCAATATCACACACACACACACACACACACACACACACACACACACACACACACACACACACACACACACACACACACACGCACACACGCGCACATGCGCACACACACACACACACACACACACACACACACACACACACACACACACACACACACACACACACACACACACACGCACACACGCGCACATGCGCCCGCAGCCTTGTTACAATAGTTTGTAATCACTTTGCAGCTCCACTAAGTATAAAGCAAAGTTAAACTGTTGTCAGCAGTATTTTACAAAGGATTCCAATCAGCACATACAGGTGCAGATCGGGCAGTCTCGTGTCTTTCCCTCAAACCAAGCAGTTTTTGGCAGTCTCTTTTAACCGTACGTCAACAGACAATGCAATGGAAGTTTCAAACTTTTTCAAGTTTCAAAGTGGAAAAAACTTCAAGCACCGAAAAGAAAAACTTTAATTTGAAAGTTTTTCGCATTTACACAATAACACACGTCATGAAGCCTTGAATTCATGGCGATTTGTTTTGTTTTTGTTTTGTGGCATTCCTGATTCCAATTACTTTTTATGACCGGCAAGGAGACTCAAATAATCTCAAAGTCTCCTATACTGACTCTCCTACTGAGTCTCCATACTGACCTGATGACTCGGTCATCAAATTATTGTCTCAGGAATGCGACAAAAACAAAACAATCTCCATTAATTCAAGGCTTCATTGGGTGTGTCATCAATTAGTCTTTCTTTTAAAATAATCTCAGGCCGAAGAAACCGTGTGAATATCCGGTGGAAAATAAGAAAGTAATTATTCACTCTGAAATGAGCAGCTTGTGGAGAAGAGCCCTGTGGGGAGCTTGTTAAGACCCTCCCCTCCTGATCCACACGTACCCCGGCTGTCCCGAGATGAAACCCCGCCGACGACCCCCATGACGGCCCTGCTGCTGCTACTGATTGTTCTCCAGTCCCCTCCCTGGGGGCCTCACTTCTGTCGTCCTCAGTGAAGAGTCTATACTTCACTGTTCTATACTTCACTGTTTAATGCCGTTTTGAAGAGCGTTTCCTCCAGAGGAAATGGTCTTTTATGGGCCATGTTCATGTTCAACACGTCAACCCCCTCCCAGGGTGAAGTGATCCGCTGCCCCCTGCTGTTTCCTTGTGGTCATCTGAAACCCTGCAACAGTTAATTAGTAGCTGAAAGAGATGTTTTTAAGGGCCTTAACTATAAATACTGTTACTGTATGTCGTTTTAAAAACTCCTTCCGACTCAAATGGATGGCAGCGCCATTTATAACTACAGTGATGGACGACATCGTTTACATCACTTTCAGATGGATTTTTATCAACGATGCACGAACGAAGCATTGACAGCCCTTCAAAACCCATCAGACATCTTGGATGTTGCTCACCCTCAGAAAGTTTAGTTATGAATGTAGATGAGGAGGAGTTTATAATGAAGCTGATGCTATGTTCGAGGCTAACTGTCATTACCTGAGGTGGTAAGGTATACAAATATCTCACCTCTTTATAATTCATATTTAGAGTCAGATTATCCATATTTCCTGTTGCATGCATCTTTCAGCACTCTGACATTTATTTCAGTCTATGGCCCAGATACTGTGGTGCCTATAATAGTTTTGTTTTTGTTTTTTAGAATGCCAATCTGTTCTATAATCACTTCTGCTTTGTATTTGGACCGTAGAACGTTAACTAGGCACAGCTTCTCCCCACAAGCTCCATGTTGCTCCATGTTTGTGGGATCTATTCAACAACTCCAAGCCAAGGTCTATTTCCACTCTCCCTTCTCCTCCTGTCTAGACTCCAGCTGGTTGAGCAATACCATTGATGTTGTTATATCATTGAAGTGTAGGTGTGCATGCGGAATGTGACCATTCAAGGACAGCATCTCTGTTAGAGTGGACACTATAATTGTAAAATATATACAAAATATATACAACAATGGTTTTGTAAAACCATTGTTGTAATATATTTTTAAATGACGTAGACAAGGTACCCAAAAAAATAAATAATGATATTATATATATATATATATATATATATATATATATATATAGGCCTTTACTCCTTCCAATATACGGTCAGCTAAGTACATTTTAAAAATAGCAAAAGAAACAACATTCATTCCATTTATATGGAGCATACACCTAAAACCACATTTTATTTATTTTTTTGTCTTAATTTGGGGTCCGATTCGGACGGAACCTTGATACAGGTTTGCAGACAGTACCAAGTTCTACCAACATGCAAGGCCAAGGTCAACGGACCATGTCATTGTTGCCATAAATGTTCCCTGTTTGAGCCCATATATGGACATCCCTGACGTCACTAGCATATGGCCATATGCCCTGTATATTGGCATACCCATTATATCGACATATCGGTCAGATCGGCAGTTATTGGGTATGGACAACCGCATAATCGAACGGGTGCATGTGTTTAGTTAGAGTTAGACATACCAACAGTCAGACAGTCACACCAAACACTTTAATTGCCCGGGGTTATTTAATCCATTACATTATAGCGCCCAGTCGATTTATAAACACGGACCCCTTTTCCGGACGGACCGGCGGAAGTTGTTGATGTGTGTGTAGCAGCTAACAATAGCCACACCACTCTAGAGTCGATCGACAACAACGGGAGACAAGAATAAATCTATCGCGACTAGCGACTGGACCGCGGAGCGCCGTCTAACACAGGATCTTTTTTCATAATTAGACGGGATGATTTAGATTGCGAGTTATGAACGTTTTAAGATTTTCGTTTTCATCAGCTAAACAGGGGAGCGTCACCGAGGATTGCCCAACAGGCGCTCCTGGGCTATAGAGCCATGCGATCCGTTCTCATATCAATAAACTTCGTCTTTTGGACAATACTTCATCCTGGGCGTCGGGCGTTACTAATAGAAAGGACAAAGAACTTCGTCCTGGGCGATGGGAGTGTTAGTCAGACACCCTATATGGGCTTAATTTGTTATGGTGTATGGCGTACAGTACACCATATGGTATGTACTGTACTGTACTGCTGTGTGTACTGTATGGTGTCCAGACATTATTATAACAGTGAACTCATAGATGGCTGATGTCATAGACTGGCCACGTGAGGTCTGAAAGGCGACGCCGTTATCAGACCCGGTCTTGTTAATGTCTTGTTAACGCCTGCCGGGTTCTTTTAAAGTTGAAGGACAACCCTTGGCCCTGACTGCTATGCAATCACATTTTGTCCAATCAAATCCGATAATTCTTTGAAGCAGATTGAGCGCAGTCCACTTTATCTTTGTATCTTTCATCATGGAGTTGGTCTGTTGGAAAATTGAGAGTGAAACTGCTGAGGGATTCAGTCCCCCACACCAGCCGGTATTTCTTAGTCACATTAATATTTTATTTCACATCATTTCTGAAGAACTAGATATTCCAAATTGAGCAGCAGCTGTCCTGCTCTGAACTACATTGGTCATTGGTTGATGTCTCTTTGTTTTATTGTTATTTTCATTTTTTAAAGCTGTAAATCATTTTCATTGTTCATCCCCCCCCCCCCCCACCCCCCCCCCCCCCCCCCCCAGGGACAACAAACATTCAACACAAAACAAAATCACATCACACACAAATACATATGAGGGGAAAAAAAGATAAATACATACTGGTCGTAAAGAGAAATACAAATACAGATACAAAATGATACAAAAAATGAGGACAAAAACATCACTATTTTAGTATTTTTGTAAAACAACTAGTCACTGCAACTAGTCGTCACTTTCTCACTTTTCTCCATATTGCCGTTTCCTGGTGGTCACATTTGGTATTGCAAGACTTTCGCATTTAAAAAGCCTGCACGTCTGAAACCCTAGTGTGCCTGCTTGCTCGGTGCCCAAAACAGACACAGATGCACTTGCTTTCTTTTTATTGGTAGCAGGAGTGACACAAACACACTAGACTGGAACTCACATATGCTTTCTATGGTATAGGCAGCTACTACACGCAGCTGCAGGACATGAGACAAACAAAGGTGCCGACGATCAGAAATCAGCAGAGAGTGAGTGACGTTTGCACTACTGTATGCCGAATTGAAGTGGTCTCGGCACCAGACATTTTTTTCTCCCTGGAAATACAAACTTCTGGGTTTCCGAGGCTGGTTTTCCGAGGCTACACACTGTAATGGCTTCCTTTTATAAACTTTTGCAATTGGCGGAAAATGATACTCAAAACTTTCAAAAATACAGGCAGTGACATAATCACAGTGTAAAGGGCGCCTTTGAAACGTGAAGTGATTTAACGCCCCTATAGTTCATTTTCAATGAGACCTGCGTTTTTGCGCGGAGAAGTCGCGGTGTGACAACGCAATCGTATTTACGTGAGCTTAGTCTTAGTGCAAGAATCATTCTGTTGACAAGACTTGCTGTTCCATAAGATGTGAAAAGTCACATGTGTTTGTGCGTGCGCGTGTGCATGTGTGTGCATCTTCTTTCTTCCATATTGTCGCCTCTTACAGTATCTCCATTTAACTTTTTGTATTTTTTTTGTTTTTTGTAAATTAATGCCCTGCTTGATCGGTCTACAAATAACAATCTACAGTGTCACACAAAAGCATCCAAAGTAGCAGATCTACAAGATCTTCAAGTGGTGCGAAACGTGACTCGAAACTTGGAACAAAGTGGTGCGTTTCATGCTTGTCGATCTTCTACTTTTGATGCTTTTGAATTTGAATCCTGAAAAGTAACAGTTTTTGAACAAGATTTATTCCACCCGACAAAGACGAGATCCGCTTCCATCCAGTAATGGTTTGACACGTACGCTTCACAAAATGTTCAAGTGAAATTAAATGTAGCCTTAAGTCTGGTTGGCTGTGGTTCATAATGAAATCCGTGGGGAAAGAAATTAAGAAAGCCAAAGCACTTTGAAAAGAGCAAAAGAAAATATTATTAGAAGGATTAATAAGCGGCTTCTGCAGTCACATATATCACAAAAGAATGAAGTAGTGTGAAATCAATATTAGATACATTGGTATGCTCATAAAGCCTCTGGCAACCAAGTCAATTAAAATACTATGCTGATTGGTGGTCGTCTGGGACGAGTTCTACTCCCTCTGTGAGTTGGCATATTTTTTCTAAGCGTACTTACCCCCAGAGATACTGCAGGGGAGCAGCCAAATCCTTTTTTGATAGGTACTTTTTTTTTTTTACATTAACCTTTTGAAACCTATAGCATCCATATTCGCCAGAAATCTAAAAAGAAAAAAATCTTTATTTGGCAGTTCTTCAAAATCAATCTGCTCTTTAGCCACTTGAGCTCTATTTCATATTGGTCATTTGTCGAATATAGCAGACTTTATGCTATTTTGTGGACATTTTTAAAAACACTCAAACATTTTCAGGTTTCAACTGTAGGCCTATAAATCAAATATATATATAATTCAGTGGCCCCTCCTTGAAAAGCAAACAAACTATCGCTTTGGAAAATGGTCAGAAGGATTGTAAGCAGCACATGCACTATGTAAGAGTGTCAGGAGAAACAGCGGTTGGTTCTGTATTATTATCCAAGCGTGACAGTGACGTAAACCTGTGTGCTCTGTCAGTCAGGGGGCATGCTCTCCAAAAAAAGACACGCTTGTCTAAGTTCGCTTGTGAGACCACATGCTTCGCTACGCTGTACGAAGCTAGCGCTACAGCCCGGGGACCTTGCGCTGTGTTAAATGCTATTCTGTGTTTGCCTGGGGACCGTGAGCCTGTTTAATACGAGAGTAGACTTTAGTATTGGGACTTAAACTCTTGTCAGCTAAATACTAAAGTAGTCTTTAGCGATGGGATTCAGTGTCCACAAGCTAAATGCTACGGTCCTCCGTCAATCCTGGGACTTCGGAAAAGCATGCATTCTTGTTAGTGCGTTGTGGGGCTTTGGGCCGCCTGGCACTGGTGTTCTGAAACTGAAGTGCTTTTTAGTGCTCAGAAGGTCGCTGACTGCTCGTTGCATGTTGAGGGACTGTTCTTTACATTTCACTGGGTATCAAGAGAATATTCTATGCTGTGTCTTCTTCTCCAGAGTTACTGTACTGTTGGCATGGCTGCGTCTGTTAACAGCGATCAGCGAGTGTTTGTCTTTGTTTGATGTTGAAATGACTTTGTGTATATAATTCATGAGACAGTTATATTTGGGGGAGGGGGGTTTTGATCTAAAGTTGCCAAGTATCAGAGTCAAAAATATATACAATTCTTTTTTTAATGTGAAAGTGCCAAACTGTCAACTGTGAACATGTTCCAACTGTCTTTTTTGTTGTTGTTTTTCTTATGTTACAGTTACAGTGTTATGTTACAAACAAGATTTACGGTATCCGGCTGCGCCTGCCTTTTCCAGTAAAGTATTTGTACTATGAAGTGTTCATTTCACGCTGGGAGATACTCTCACACATTGTTGAATTTGACAGCAAATTTTGATTTAGTTTTAGTCATAGTCTTTAGAATAAAATTCCATTTAGTTTTTGTCATATTTTAGTCATCTGAAATGTTTAATTTTAGTCTAGTTTTAGTCTTGTCTGGTGCTGGGAGTCTGGTGCAACGCACAAGTCCTGGCGGTACTCCTGGTGAGTGTCCTTCCACATGCCAGAATTGTGCAGAGCCTGCCTTAGAAGGACTCGTTCCGGGCGCCATGTTGTTTGTTGGCTTGCTCTGAGGCAGTGTTTAGTACAGCTAGCGACCAGTGACACCATTGAAAGCTAGACTCACGACACAACAGATTAATACTCATTGGTAATGACAGAAGATGGATCGAGCAATTTATCACTAACTTGTTTATGGAATGAGGTTTTGCACCCTTGTTGACTTTAACAACAAAACAGCCAGAACCAAGCCAGATAATGGACATGGTGATATGGTGACATAGTAGTTGCTGCTGATGTTGTTTATTATTATTATTTTTTGCATATAGAGATGGAAGATGGTAGGCCTATACACAATCCAAGTTGTAGTTTTTTGCTAAACATAGATAGTGGATTGATGGAAAATCGTGTACACTGCCCGAGTTATCTCTAGTACTATAGTGTGGTGGTGTTTTCTCTGTACTAGAGTACTATAGTGTGGAGGTGTTTTCTCTGTACTAGAGTACTATAGTGTGGTGGTGTTTTCTCTGTACTAGAGTACTATAGTGTGGTGGTGTTTTCTCTGTACTAGAGTACTATAGTGTGGAGGTGTTTTCTCTGTACTAGAGTACTATAGTGTGGTGGTGTTTTCTCTGTACTAGAGTACTATAGTGTGGTGGTGTTTTCTCTGTACTAGAGTACTATAGTGTGGTGGTGTTTTCTCTGTACTAGAGTACTATAGTGTGGTGGTGTTTTCTCTGTACTAGAGTACTATAGTGTGGAGGTGTTTTCTCTGTACTGGAGTACTATAGTGTGGAGGTGTTTTCTCTGTACTGGAGTACTATAGTGTGGTGGTGTTTTCTCTGTACTAGAGTACTATAGTGTGGTGGTGTTTTCTCTGTACTAGAGTACTATAGTGTGGTGGTGTTTTCTCTGTACTAGAGTACTATAGTGTGGTGGTGTTTTCTCTGTACTAGAGTAGTATAGTGTGGTGGTGTTTTCTCTGTACTGGAGTACTATAGTGTGGTGGTGTTTTCTCTGTACTAGAGTACTATAGTGTGGTGGTGTTTTCTCTGTACTAGAGTACTATAGTGTGGTGGTGTTTTCTCTGTACTAGAGTAGTATAGTGTGGTGGTGTTTTCTCTGTACTAGATTACTATAGTGTGGTAGTGTTTTCTCTGTACTATGGAGTACTATAGTGTGGTGGTGTTTTCTCTACTGGAGTACTATAGTGTGGTGGTGTTTTCTCTGTACTGGAGTACTATAGTGTGGTGGTGTTTTCTCTGTACTGGAGTACTATAGTGTGGTGGTGTTTTCTCTGTACTGGAGTACTATAGTGTGGTGGTGTTTTCTCTGTACTAGAGTACTATAGTGTGGTAGTGTTTTCTCTGTACTATGGAGTACTATAGTGTGGTGTTGTTTTCTCTACTGGAGTACTATAGTGTGGTGGTGTTTTCTCTGTACTAGAGTACTATAGTGTGGAGGTGTTTTCTCTGTACTAGAGTACTATAGTGTGGTAGTGTTTTCTCTGTACTAGAGTACTATAGTGTGGTGGTGTTTTCTCTGTACTAGAGTACTATAGTGTGGTGGTGTTTTCTCTGTACTGGAGTACTATAGTGTGGTGGTGTTTTCTCTGTACTGGAGTACTATAGTGTGGTGGTGTTTTCTCTGTACTGGAGTACTATAGTGTGGTGGTGTTTTCTCTGTACTAGAGTACTATAGTGTGGTGGTGTTTTCTCTGTACTAGAGTACTATAGTGTGGTGGTGTTTTCTCTGTACTAGAGTACTATAGTGTGGTGGTGTTTTCTCTGTACTAGAGTACTATAGTGTGGTGGTGTTTTCTCTGTACTAGAGTAATATAGTATGGTGGTGTTTTCTCTGTACTAGAGTACTATAGTGTGGTGGTGTTTTCTCTGTACTAGAGTACTATAGTGTGGTGGTGTTTTCTCTGTACTAGAGTACTATAGTGTGGTGGTGTTTTCTCTGTACTAGAGTACTATAGTGTGGTGGTGTTTTCTCTGTACTAGAGTACTATAGTGTGGTGGTGTTTTCTCTGTACTGGAGTACTATAGTGTGGTGGTGTTTTCTCTGTACTGGAGTACTATAGTGTGGTGGTGTTTTCTCTGTACTAGAGTACTATAGTGTGGTAGTGTTTTCTCTGTACTATGGAGTACTATAGTGTGGTGGTGTTTTCTCTACTGGAGTACTATAGTGTGGTAGTGTTTTCTCTGTACTAGAGTACTATAGTGTGGTGGTGTTTTCTCTGTACTAGAGTACTATAGTGTGGTGGTGTTTTCTCTGTACTGGAGTACTATAGTGTGGTGGTGTTTTCTCTGTACTGGAGTACTATAGTGTGGTGGTGTTTTCTCTGTACTGGAGTACTATAGTGTGGTGGTGTTTTCTCTGTACTGGAGTACTATAGTGTAGTGGTGTTTTCTCTGTACTAGAGTACTATAGTGTGGTGGTGTTTTCTCTGTACTAGAGTACTATAGTGTGGTGGTGTTTTCTCTGTACTAGAGTACTATAGTGTGGTGGTGTTTTCTCTGTACTAGAGTACTATAGTGTGGTGGTGTTTTCTCTGTACTAGAGTAATATAGTATGGTGGTGTTTTCTCTGTACTAGAGTACTATAGTGTGGTGGTGTTTTCTCTGTACTAGAGTACTATAGTGTGGTGGTGTTTTCTCTGTACTAGAGTACTATAGTGTGGTGGTGTTTTCTCTGTACTAGAGTAGTATAGTGTGGTGGTGTTTTCTCTGTACTAGAGTACTATAGTGTGGTGGTGTTTTCTCTGTACTAGAGTACTATAGTGTGGTGGTGTTTTCTCTGTACTAGAGTACTATAGTGTGGTGGTGTTTTCTCTGTACTATGGAGTAATATAGTGTGGTGGTGTTTTCTCTGTACTAGAGTACTATAGTGTGGTGGTGTTTTCTCTGTACTAGAGTACTATAGTGTGGTGGTGTTTTCTCTTTACTATGGAGTACTATAGTGTGGTGGTGTTTTCTCTGTACTAGAGTACTATAGTGTGGTGGTGTTTTCTCTGTACTAGAGTACTATAGTGTGGTGGTGTTTTCTCTTTACTATGGAGTACTATAGTGTGGTGGTGTTTTCTCTGTACTAGAGTACTATAGTGTGGTGGTGTTTTCTCTGTACTAGAGTACTATAGTGTGGTGGTGTTTTCTCTGTACTAGAGTACTATTGTGTGGTGGTGTTTTCTCTGTACTATGGAGTACTATAGTGTGGTGGTGTTTTCTCTGTACTAGAGTACTATAGTGTGGTGGTGTTTTCTCTGTACTAGAGTACTATAGTGTGGTGGTGTTTTCTCTGTACTAGAGTACTATAGTGTGGTGGTGTTTTCTCTGTACTAGAGTACTATAGTGTGGTGGTGTTTTCTCTGTACTATGGAGTAATATAGTGTGGTATTGTTTTCTCTGTACTAGAGTACTATAGTGTGGTGGTGTTTTCTCTGTACTCTATAGTGTGGTGGTGTTTTCTCTGTACTAGAGTACTATAGTGTGGTGGTGTTTTCTCTGTACTCTATAGTGTGGTGGTGTTTTCTCTGTACTAGAGTACTATAGTGTGGTGGTGTTTTCTCTGTACTAGAGTACTATAGTGTGGTAGTGTTTTCTCTGTACTAGAGTACTATAGTGTGGTGGTGTTTTCTCTGTACTAGAGTACTATAGTGTGGTGGTGTTTTCTCTGTACTAGAGTACTATAGTGTGGTGGTGTTTTCTCTGTACTAGAGTACTATAGTGTGGTGGTGTTTTCTCTGTACTAGAGTACTATTGTGTGGTGGTGTTTTCTCTGTACTATGGAGTACTATAGTGTGGTGGTGTTTTCTCTGTACTAGAGTACTATAGTGTGGTGGTGTTTTCTCTGTACTAGAGTACTATAGTGTGGTGGTGTTTTCTCTGTACTAGAGTACTATAGTGTGGTGGTGTTTTCTCTGTACTAGAGTACTATAGTGTGGTGGTGTTTTCTCTGTACTAGAGTACTATAGTGTGGTGGTGTTTTCTCTGTACTAGAGTACTATAGTGTGGTGGTGTTTTCTCTGTACTAGAGTACTATAGTGTGGAGGTGTTTTCTCTGTACTAGAGTACTATAGTGTGGTGGTGTTTTCTCTGTACTATGGAGTACTATAGTGTGGTGGTGTTTTCTCTGTACTGGAGTACTATAGTGTGGTGGTGTTTTCTCTGTACTGGAGTACTATAGTGTGGTGGTGTTTTCTCTGTACTAGAGTACTATAGTGTGGTAGTGTTTTCTCTGTACTATGGAGTACTATAGTGTGGTGGTGTTTTCTCTACTGGAGTACTATAGTGTGGTAGTGTTTTCTCTGTACTAGAGTACTATAGTGTGGTGGTGTTTTCTCTGTACTAGAGTACTATAGTGTGGTGGTGTTTTCTCTGTACTGGAGTACTATAGTGTGGTGGTGTTTTCTCTGTACTGGAGTACTATAGTGTGGTGGTGTTTTCTCTGTACTGGAGTACTATAGTGTGGTGGTGTTTTCTCTGTACTGGAGTACTATAGTGTAGTGGTGTTTTCTCTGTACTAGAGTACTATAGTGTGGTGGTGTTTTCTCTGTACTAGAGTACTATAGTGTGGTGGTGTTTTCTCTGTACTAGAGTACTATAGTGTGGTGGTGTTTTCTCTGTACTAGAGTACTATAGTGTGGTGGTGTTTTCTCTGTACTAGAGTAATATAGTATGGTGGTGTTTTCTCTGTACTAGAGTACTATAGTGTGGTGGTGTTTTCTCTGTACTAGAGTACTATAGTGTGGTGGTGTTTTCTCTGTACTAGAGTACTATAGTGTGGTGGTGTTTTCTCTGTACTAGAGTAGTATAGTGTGGTGGTGTTTTCTCTGTACTAGAGTACTATAGTGTGGTGGTGTTTTCTCTGTACTAGAGTACTATAGTGTGGTGGTGTTTTCTCTGTACTAGAGTACTATAGTGTGGTGGTGTTTTCTCTGTACTATGGAGTAATATAGTGTGGTGGTGTTTTCTCTGTACTAGAGTACTATAGTGTGGTGGTGTTTTCTCTGTACTAGAGTACTATAGTGTGGTGGTGTTTTCTCTTTACTATGGAGTACTATAGTGTGGTGGTGTTTTCTCTGTACTAGAGTACTATAGTGTGGTGGTGTTTTCTCTGTACTAGAGTACTATAGTGTGGTGGTGTTTTCTCTTTACTATGGAGTACTATAGTGTGGTGGTGTTTTCTCTGTACTAGAGTACTATAGTGTGGTGGTGTTTTCTCTGTACTAGAGTACTATAGTGTGGTGGTGTTTTCTCTGTACTAGAGTACTATTGTGTGGTGGTGTTTTCTCTGTACTATGGAGTACTATAGTGTGGTGGTGTTTTCTCTGTACTAGAGTACTATAGTGTGGTGGTGTTTTCTCTGTACTAGAGTACTATAGTGTGGTGGTGTTTTCTCTGTACTAGAGTACTATAGTGTGGTGGTGTTTTCTCTGTACTAGAGTACTATAGTGTGGTGGTGTTTTCTCTGTACTATGGAGTAATATAGTGTGGTATTGTTTTCTCTGTACTAGAGTACTATAGTGTGGTGGTGTTTTCTCTGTACTCTATAGTGTGGTGGTGTTTTCTCTGTACTAGAGTACTATAGTGTGGTGGTGTTTTCTCTGTACTCTATAGTGTGGTGGTGTTTTCTCTGTACTAGAGTACTATAGTGTGGTGGTGTTTTCTCTGTACTAGAGTACTATAGTGTGGTAGTGTTTTCTCTGTACTAGAGTACTATAGTGTGGTGGTGTTTTCTCTGTACTAGAGTACTATAGTGTGGTGGTGTTTTCTCTGTACTAGAGTACTATAGTGTGGTGGTGTTTTCTCTGTACTAGAGTACTATAGTGTGGTGGTGTTTTCTCTGTACTAGAGTACTATTGTGTGGTGGTGTTTTCTCTGTACTATGGAGTACTATAGTGTGGTGGTGTTTTCTCTGTACTAGAGTACTATAGTGTGGTGGTGTTTTCTCTGTACTAGAGTACTATAGTGTGGTGGTGTTTTCTCTGTACTAGAGTACTATAGTGTGGTGGTGTTTTCTCTGTACTAGAGTACTATAGTGTGGTGGTGTTTTCTCTGTACTAGAGTACTATAGTGTGGTGGTGTTTTCTCTGTACTAGAGTACTATAGTGTGGTGGTGTTTTCTCTGTACTAGAGTACTATAGTGTGGAGGTGTTTTCTCTGTACTAGAGTACTATAGTGTGGTGGTGTTTTCTCTGTACTATGGAGTAATATAGTGTGGTGGTGTTTTCTCTGTACTAGTGTACTATAGTGTGGTGGTGTTTTCTCTGTACTATGGAGTACTATAGTGTGGTGGTGTTTTCTCTGTACTAGAGTACTATAGTGTGGTGGTGTTTTCTCTGTACTAGAGTACTATAGTGTGGTGGTGTTTTCTCTGTACTATGGAGTACTATAGTGTGGTGGTGTTTTCTCTGTACTAGAGTACTATAGTGTGGTGGTGTTTTCTCTGTACTAGAGTACTATAGTGTGGTGGTGTTTTCTCTGTACTATGGAGTACTATAGTGTGGTGGTGTTTTCTCTGTACTAGAGTACTATAGTGTGGTGGTGTTTTCTCTGTACTAGAGTACTATAGTGTGGTGGTGTTTTCTCTGTACTAGAGTACTATAGTGTGGTGGTGTTTTCTCTGTACTAGAGTACTATAGTGTGGTGGTGTTTTCTCTGTACTATGGAGTACTATAGTGTGGTGGTGTTTTCTCTGTACTAGAGTACTATAGTGTGGTGGTGTTTTCTCTGTACTATGGAGTACTATAGTGTGGTGGTGTTTTCTCTGTACTAGAGTACTATAGTGTGGTGGTGTTTTCTCTGTACTAGAGTACTATAGTGTGGTAGTGTTTTCTCTGTACTAGAGTACTATAGTGTGGTGGTGTTTTCTCTGTACTAGAGTACTATAGTGTGGTGGTGTTTTCTCTGTACTAGAGTACTATAGTGTGGTGGTGTTTTCTCTGTACTATGGAGTACTATAGTGTGGTGGTGTTTTCTCTGTACTAGAGTACTATAGTGTGGTGGTGTTTTCTCTGTACTAGAGTACTATAGTGTGGTGGTGTTTTCTCTGTACTATGGAGTAATATAGTGTGGTAGTGTTTTCTCTGTACTAGAGTACTATAGTGTGGTGGTGTTTTCTCTGTACTCTATAGTGTGGTGGTGTTTTCTCTGTACTAGAGTACTATAGTGTGGTGGTGTTTTCTCTGTACTCTATAGTGTGGTGGTGTTTTCTCTGTACTAGAGTACTATAGTGTGGTGGTGTTTTCTCTGTACTAGAGTACTATAGTGTGGTAGTGTTTTCTCTGTACTAGAGTACTATAGTGTGGTGGTGTTTTCTCTGTACTAGAGTACTATAGTGTGGTGGTGTTTTCTCTGTACTAGAGTACTAGAGTGTGGTGGTGTTTTCTCTGTACTAGAGTACTATTGTGTGGTGGTGTTTTCTCTGTACTATGGAGTACTATAGTGTGGTGGTGTTTTCTCTGTACTAGAGTACTATAGTGTGGTGGTGTTTTCTCTGTACTAGAGTACTATAGTGTGGTGGTGTTTTCTCTGTACTAGAGTACTATAGTGTGGTGGTGTTTTCTCTGTACTAGAGTACTATAGTGTGGTGGTGTTTTCTCTGTACTAGAGTACTATAGTGTGGTGGTGTTTTCTCTGTACTAGAGTACTATAGTGTGGTGGTGTTTTCTCTGTACTAGACTACTATAGTGTGGTGGTGTTTTCTCTGTACTAGAGTACTATAGTGTGGAGGTGTTTTCTCTGTACTAGAGTACTATAGTGTGGTGGTGTTTTCTCTGTACTAGAGTACTATAGTGTGGTGGTGTTTTCTCTGTACTAGAGTACTATAGTGTGGTGGTGTTTTCTCTGTACTAGAGTACTATAGTGTGGTGGTGTTTTCTCTGTACTAGAGTACTATAGTGTGGAGGTGTTTTCTCTGTACTAGAGTACTATAGTGTGGTGGTGTTTTCTCTGTACTATGGAGTAATATAGTGTGGTGGTGTTTTCTCTGTACTAGAGTACTATAGTGTGGTGGTGTTTTCTTTGTACTATGGAGTACTATAGTGTGGTGGTGTTTTCTCTGTACTAGAGTACTATAGTGTGGTGGTGTTTTCTCTGTACTAGAGTACTATAGTGTGGTGGTGTTTTCTCTGTACTATGGAGTACTATAGTGTGGTGTTGTTTTCTCTGTACTAGAGTACTATAGTGTGGTGGTGTTTTCTCTGTACTAGAGTACTATAGTGTGGTGGTGTTTTCTCTGTACTAGAGTACTATAGTGTGGTGGTGTTTTCTCTGTACTAGAGTACTATAGTGTGGTGGTGTTTTCTCTGTACTAGAGTACTATAGTGTGGTGGTGTTTTCTCTGTACTATGGAGTACTATAGTGTGGTGGTGTTTTCTCTGTACTAGAGTACTATAGTGTGGTGGTGTTTTCTCTGTACTATGGAGTACTATAGTGTGGTGGTGTTTTCTCTGTACTAGAGTACTATAGTGTGGTGGTGTTTTCTCTGTACTAGAGTACTATAGTGTGGTAGTGTTTTCTCTGTACTAGAGTACTATAGTGTGGTGGTGTTTTCTCTGTACTAGAGTACTATAGTGTGGTGGTGTTTTCTCTGTACTAGAGTACTATAGTGTGGTGGTGTTTTCTCTGTACTAGAGTACTATAGTGTGGTGGTGTTTTCCTTCAGAAACATATTGCCCTCTCACTGTATGTTGGTGTTTTCACTGCTTGTTTTGGCAGAAACTACTACTTGTTTTGGCAGAAACTACTACAGCGTCACACAAAAGTAACAAAAGTAGCAGATCTAAGTAGTTTGACTACTTTTGAAATGTAATCCTGAAAAGTTTTGGACATAATGATGTTTTCCTCTATTTGCTCTACAACTTTACAGAGCTGTATGCGTTCTAATGGACACTCGAATGTTCTGCCGTGTGGCTGTTTGTTACTGAGCATCTGGTGAGCATTTGCTGAGCATGCTGAGAAGCTTTTTCAACTGCCAATAATGTTGCTATTAAGCCCCCCCCCCCCCCCCCCCCCCCCACACACACACACACACACACACACACACACACACACACACACACACACACACACACACACACACACACACACACACACACACACACACACACACACACACACACACACACAAGCTGCTGTTCATGTGTAATGTTCAATCCACCAACCCAGCGATACCAACTGGTCTAGACCAAATTGTGGGTCCAGAGTGGGGCTGTGAGCGTGTAGATGTATTTCCAATGCAATGAAACCACAGAGTTACAGCAGGTCGAGGATAAACACAATGAAACCACAGAGTTACAGCAGGTCGAGGATAAACTACTTATTTCCATTGTGGTTCCTCTCGCAACAGTGAATACATAAAAAAACACATTACAATACAAAACAAATGGCAGTTACATACATAAAAACAAGAACTCCACTATCGTTCCCTGCTTAAAAGATTGGTTGTCAGTTTGACACTTGTTTCAAGCCATTTCGTCCCCATGTCCCCAAACCTCCCCATCATCCCCTGCAAGTTTTGTTGCCAGCCGGACCTAGTTAAAGTTTAGCCACTTTGGTTTGTTGGCACTCTTCAGCCTAAGTGGGATGGCGCTGTACTTAGCGGCCGCATTTTGTCAGGCCAAGTTAATGTAGCAGTTCCATCCTCACTGACCTACTGCATGAAATATTAACGCCGCCTCATCGCCCACATCTTCGGCCTTCATCCACTCGTCTTCCTCGTCCTCGTCCAGCCTGCATGGGCGCCTGTTCTCTTGTTTCTCTCTTTTGTGTTATGCCTAATTTATGATCCATTCATACACTGATGTCGCACACTGGAAATAGCCGAAACACACACTCACAACTAGTGGCTTATGTGATGCGTTGAGAGCTTTTGTTGATTTTTTGATTTTTGTGTTACTTTCATCCGTTTATTTAGTTTTGTTTTACGACTGAATCGGTCTTCAGCCGTCTCCCTCGCTTTATCTTCGGCCGTCTCTCATTTCTCAGTGTTTGCATTATGCCTAATAGTATATGATCCGTCATCTAACATATTCTCACTTCCAAACATAGCTCTGAGCGTAATGTTCAATGAGGAAGTTCTCCCTCTCACACTTTGATCTTTATTGCTGGAGTTGCTTCACAAACATTCTTTCATTCACAGCTTGAAGTGTGAGCACTTCTAAGCCAATCTGACAATCTGACAATCTGCAGTCAGCCAATCAGATGATTGGGCTCCAGCCTCCACCTTAAAAAAATGAATGTGTGAATGTGAATACGAATGAGAACAAGTGACACACAGAAAATAGGCAACATAGCACTAGACTAGAGATTCGGGGCGCTACGTGGCCCTCACACTTATGTCACACGCGAGGACCCGTTGTACCCTTTTATGACGGAGATCTCTGTATCTGTTAGTCCTTGTCCCTTTTATGCCCATGGAGATCCCTGATGTCATCAGTATATGGGCATGCCTCCTTTTGTGCCCATACAGTATGTGAAGCTGACTGATCTGGTTGCACCTGATCTGTTTGCCTAATTCTTATTGGCCGGAATGAGATTAAATATGATGATGTACGATGATAAGATCGCCTCACTTCACACGGGTGTGATTTTTTTATTCTAGTTTTAGTTGACTAAATGATGTTGTAATGACACGTAGTTGCATGCTAAAAATAGCCAATCTATAAACTCACAATGTGGCTGTGATGCGTTGTGAGCTTGTAGATTGGCTATTTTCAGAGCGCAACCAAACATAAAATGACTTGTCTTTTATAGGTCTATTGGACAAGTCTTAGCCTTCATTTTAGTCATCCTAGCTTAGTTCTTATTTCATTTTCGTCAGTGGAAAAAAAAGGTAGTCGACGAACATTTTTGAGTACCGCTAGCCACTCCTATGTCCAGCTTTGAGGGTTTGCCTAACACAAACAGCCACTCCTATGTCAGCTTTGAGGGTTTGCCTAACACAAACAATGAATGGCCAGTTTTGAGTTGAAGACGAAGGTGAGAACTCAAATTGTGATTTGAGTTCTCACCTTGGGCCGGAATGAGATGATGTATGATGATAAGACGAGCGCCCCTCACTTCACACAGGTGTGATTTGTAAGCGCTGCCATTACGCAGCTACTGTATGTGTGTCCGTATGTGTGTCTCTGTGTCCGAGCACGGACATCCAAGCACAGCTGCAACACCTAAAGTGGCCAGTAGAGTACAGCACAGAGTAAAGTGGCACAGAGTTCACTACAGTACAGCCCTGGGCGCGTTCCTGGGGGTCTGGATGTTCCCGGGGACCCCCACAGGGTAACTCAGTAACTATAAATACATGTATAGTTGCACCGCTCAGTTCACACAGGTGTGATTTTTTGTCATCGTTTCAGTCGACGAAACCAACATGGTCTCCTTGGCTCAGTGTCTTCCTCGTCCAGCCTGTGTGGGATGCATGTCGTCTTTCATCGCTTCCCCTTTGTGTGATCTTTCTCCCGTTCGCTTTTGTCCGCCCACAACTC